>NC_090746.1:118572008-118579508 GCF_036898095.1 Palaemon carinicauda | reverse complement strand
GTTAACAATCTAATATATAAAAAAATATACCATAAATTATAATTTCTTGTTATATATTATGTTAAAAAAAAAAAAAAAAAAAAAAAAAAAAGCTATAATCATTACATTAATTCTATGACAATTTCAAACGTTCTTTAATGTTATCTAAGATCAAATTAAGTCTTGAAAGTCTGTTTCTCTCAAAGTCTCTTAAGAGTTTCTTATCATATATTCAGCTATATATTTTTCTTAAAAGATTATATGATTATTAAGAGATTATATTAATTATTAAGATTTTATAATTATTAGGAGATTATATTAATTATTAAGATTATATAATTATTAAGAGATTATATTAATTATTAAGATTATATAATTATTAAGAGAATACTATGACAATACCTTTCCCATTCGATATCAAATTCATATCATAAACCTTCTATAATGTTTCCTAAAATTATATAAATTATATTAAGTCTTAAACTTTGTCTCCATAGTCTCTTGCCAACACGTCTCGACTAATGTTCAAATATCTTACATAAAATCAGTGCAATTCTCTCAGGAATATTTCTTTTTTCACTAAAATAAGAAGATTTGCTAAGTGCCAAAATGCATATTCATGGACATTGGTAAATTAAAAGGTAAATATAAAGCCTGAAGTGTTAGTAATAAATAATAATAATAATAATAATAATGATAATAATAATAAAAACAATCATCATCATCACAGTAGTAATGACTCGTTGAGAGAGGTTTCTATTATAATAGCTGAGACTTAATTTACATTTTTTTTCATAACCTTGTAATAGCATCAATTGACACCTATCCAATCATATAAAATCAAAATAAATAAATGAGGCAACAAAGCATTATCGCAAATAAAAAATGAAAACTAGAAAAAAAAATAAAAGTAAAAAACCAGTAAAAGTTAAAAATTAGAAACGAGAAAAACCGAAAATTATCGTTCAATCATTTTTATTTCTCTTTGGCTCAAAACCGCGATGTAAGCTCTGTTGGGCGACGCTACTCTCCTCCTCGAAAAGGTTGGAAACTAGAAATAAATAAAATAAAAGTAAAAAACCAGTAAAAGTTAAAAAGACGAAACGAGAAAACCGAAAACTATCACCAAATCATTTTTATTTTCATTTGGCTCAAAATCGCGACGTAAGCTCTGTTGGGAGACGCTACTCTCCTCCTCCGAAAAAGTTGAATCGAGTTGGCTGACATCTTTGGCGCCATTCGCCTCCTCTCCGTTCAGACTGCTTAATACCAAGTAATACAAATTAAGCTGTCTGTTCCACGGGCCTTCTTTAAGACCCTCCTGTCCGGAGGGAGACTGTCCGGAGGGAGACCGTCGCTAAATAATCCTCTCAGGCCTCAGCAACTGACAATCCTCAACTATTTCAAATCTGTTGATAAGGCGAGTCCTAGACAGGTGAGGATCATTGCGACATTTTGGGGGAGCCGCTCTAGAGGCGAGTCTATTTTACTACTACTACTACTTCTGGTACCACTACTGCATATGACGATATATTCTTGAAAAAAGGTTTTGTTGCACAGACGGGGAGCTGTTCTAGAGGCGAGTCTATTTTACTACTACTACTACAACTGGTACCACTGCTGCATATGACGATATATTCTTGAAAAAAGGTTTTGTTGCATAGACGGGGAGCCGTTCTAGAAGCAAATCTGTTTTATTACCACGGCTACTACTGGTACTTCGTGTATGATATCTTCATCTGGGGAGCCTTTCTAGAGGCGAAGCTATTCTGCTACTACTACTACTGTATATGACGACATATTCCTGAAAAAGGTTTTGTTGCACAGACGGGGAGCCGTTCTAGAAGCAAATCTGTTTTATTACCACTGCTACTACTGGTACTACGTGTATGATATCTTCATCTGGGGAGCCTTTCTACAGGCGAAGCTATTCTGCTACTACTACTGTATATGACGACATATTCCTGAGAAAGGTTTTGTTGCACAGACGGGGAGCCGTTCTAGAAGCAAATCTGTTTTATTACCACTGCTACTACTGGTACTACGTGTATGATATCTTCATCTGCGGAGCCTTTCTAGAGGCGAAGTTATTCTGCTACTACTACTGTTACTGCTACTGCATATGACGACATGCTCTTGAAAAAGGTTTTGTTGCACAGACGGGGAGCCGTTCTAGAAGCAAATCTGTTTTATTACAACTGCTACTACTGATACTACGTGTATGATATCTTCATCTGGGGAGCCTTGCTAGAGGCGAAGCTATTCTGCTACTACTACTGTTACTACTACTGCATATGACGACATGCTCTTGAAAAAGGTTTTGTTAAACAGACGGGGAGCCGTTCTAGAAGCAAATCTGTTTTATTACCACTGCTACTACTGCTACTACGTGTATGATATCTTCACCTGGGGAGCCTTTCTAGAGGCGAAGCTATTCTGCTACTACTCCTGTTACTGTGTGTATGATATCTTCATCTGCGGAGCCGTTCTAGAGGCGAAGCTATTCTGCTACGACTACTGTTACTGCTACTGCATATGACGACATGCTCTTGAAAAAGGTTCAGTTGAACAGACGGTATCAAGAATAGACTAGAGACGCTATAAATTCAAGGGCATACTCTTCTGGCTGGTTACAAAGTCCTGCCATGAGAGAAAAAAAAAGAAGGAAAAAAAAGAAGGAGAATCTAAAAGATTAAAGAAAAAAAAACTTGGGGAATGAAAACATTCGAACAACCAAGAAAGAAAGTCTGCCGAGAAATTCAAACAAACTCAATCGAATGCACTTTTATTATCCCTCGCAGAAGACAAATAGGAATGTGACACACTTAGCACAGGACCATAACTCAATCTGATTAGAAGACGCTCTTAATCTGCAATAGTTTCACCTCTGATGATGAAGAACTTTCTTAAAAACAACGATATCTTATAATTCACGCCTCTTCAAAATCTATTTAACCAGTATTTCAAACGTAGAAATAATATGCTTAATGTTTGCAAAGACAGCCGATCTACCTCAGGAAAACAGGGTGGAGAATAATATATATATATATATATATATATGTATATACACACACACACATATATATATATATATATACATACATATATATATATATATATATATATATATATATATATATATATATATATGTATGTATATATATATATATATATGTGTGTGTGTATATACATATATATATATATATATATATATATATATACATATATTTATATATATATATATTATTTTATATTTATTTATATATAAATAAATATATATATATATATATATATATATATATTTTATTTCTTTTTTTTTAACTGAGAACTTGAAGATGGCTCCTTAAAGAAGCATTATGCTTTCATAATAAATACTTTCTCTATGAATCACTAAAAATAAATCAAATAAAAACTGAGTTGTGAAATGGCTGACGTTTGCTTCGACATCACGCAGACTGGGCATAGTGACGAAAAACTGCAGAAGCTGGAAAAAAAATAGATCGAAAGTCTGCTCAAACAAGAAATTCAATTTTTATTAGGTCCTCTGTTCTTATATGAAGTTGTACAAGATATTTCACCTCCTCTATGACCCGACTTCTTACTTCAGGCTTGAGTTCGCTTCTTCTTCTTATTATTATTATTACTTTCTAAGCTACAACCCTAGTTGGAAAAGCAGGATGCTATAAGCCCAGGGGCCCCAACAGGGAAAATAGCTCAGTGAGGAAAGGAAACAAGGAAAAATACAATATTTTAAGAAGAGCAACAATATTAAAATAAATATCACTTTATAAACTATAAAAACTTCAACAAAACAAGAGGAAGAGAAATAAGATATAAGATAGAACAGTATGCCCGAGTGTACTCTCAAGCAAGAGAACTCCAACCCAAGACAGTGGAAGACCATGGTACAGAGGCTATGGCACTACCCAAGTTTAGAGAACAGTGGTTTGATTTTGGAGTGTCCTTCTCCTAGAAGAGCTGCTTACCATAGCTAAAGTGTCTCTTCTACCCATGCAAAGAGGAAAGTGGTCACTGAACAGTTACAGTGCAGTAAGAAGAATTTGTAACAAGTCTTTCCTCTTTCTCAGTTTAATCTTCTTCTTCTTTGTCTACATCTTTTCCCACTTCTACGTGGGGTCGATGTTTCTGGTCAGCTTTCTCCATCTACCTCTGCCCCACACTTCATCACCGGTTAATCCCTTTGATCGAAGGTCATCCTTGATACAGTCCACCCACCTTCGCTTAGGTCTCCCTCTCCTTCTCGTTCCCTGTACCTCCATTTCCATCAGACACCCCTTCTTCTTCTTCTTCTTCTTCTTCTACGTGGGGTCGATGTTTCTGGCCAGCGTTCTCCATCTACCTCTGTCCCACACTTCATCACCGGTTAATCCCTTTGATCGAAGGTCATCCTTGATACAGTCCATCCACCTTCGCTTTGGTCTCCCTCTCCTCCTCGTTCCCTGTTCTCAGTTTAATCTATAAGAATTATATTCGACAAGGATTAAATCATGGGATGTATACTCCCGCTTTCCCTAGACTTCATATAAGTTCCAATATTGCTTCGAATTCCCAGGTTTAGTGGCTAACAAAGTTGATGTTTCTAGTGTCAGTTTTCATAAGTAGAAGTCCTTGTTTTATCTTTTAGTTCTTAAGACCCAGTTATAAATTTATATGAATAGGTACACTTGAATTAATTTCTCTTATTTTGTGTCATTGTTATTGATACGTAAAAAGTGTATATACAATTCACTCAATCCAAAGATATTTGACATTTCTCAGTTTAAACTAATAACAATAAAAATATTAAGAAAATTCTAAAGAAACATACTGCATATGTTAATGAAACAGCGGAGACCAAAATTTCCATTCGGCCTTCTCAAATTTTGTCTCAATTACAAGGTTAGCTTTCTTCCATCACCACCCACCCGCTTCTTTTCCATGGGGGGAGGGGGGGAGGGAATTCCTTTCTAACTTTTTTTCTTTTTTAAGTTTTCAAATATATAATATTAATTAGCAAACGCAGGACTACATACAATAATAACGTCTATTAATCGATTTCATAAGTGATAATCTATTGATAATAAAGAAGTCCTTTGGTGCCGCAGTTGTATATCCACTCGTGTCTGTTCATTATCACCAAATAATACATTGAGAGAGAGAGAGAGAGAGAGAGAGAGAGAGAGAGAGAGAGAGATTTAAAATATTAATCCTCCCATGATATTGCTTTATTCCAAGCTTCCTAAAAAATCATTTGGAAAAAATAATCTCCAAATAAAAATGCTACGATTTTTTATTCTTTCATCTTCATACCAATTATCGCAGAGTCAAATCTCCATGACTTAGACACGATTCCTTCTCTGGCAGTCGATGTTGAACAAATATATATAAGCATTCATACACACACATTCATATATATATATATATATATATATATATATATATATATATATATATATATATATATATATATATATGTATATATATATATGTATATATATACATATATATATATATATATATATATATAAATATATATATATATATATATACATAAAATATATATATATACAGTATATATATATATACATATATATATACATATATATATACATATATACATATATAATATATATATATATACAGTATATATATACATACATATATATTATATATATATAAATATAAATATATATGTGTGTGTATGTATATGTATATGTATACGTCTATATAGGGTAGATAAATTCCATGCTTTTGCAATTAATCAATTAGTTTGCATAGCTTGAAAATAAATTTGAAAAAGGATGTAGCTTTTCACAGCTTAAGAATTAATTTGAAAAGCATGTAGTTCAGCATAGCTTAAAAATTAATTTGAAAAAAAAAATGTTGTTTGTAAGTAGTGAGTACGTTGATACTTTTAATAATAAAGAAAAAATAGATATATCTTGCTTTCCCAACTAGGGTTGTAGCTTGGCTAGTAATAATAATGATATTATTAGTAATGATAATTTGGTTATCATTTAACCTATAAAACATATCACACAACTATCATACAATAACATCTAAATGCGAAATAAGAAGGGATTAAAAGTATTAAAAAAAAATAAATTAATAAAATTAATTTAAGCTCGTGATATAAACCAATAATCTGAATATTTAAAAAAAAAAAAAATAGCATTAAATAGAGATGGCATCACGAGCTTATTCCCAGATAAGGGAGAAGGACACTCCAAAATTAAACCACTGTTCTATAGTCTTGGGTAGTGCCATAGCCTCTGTACCATGGTCTTCCACTGTCTTGGGTTGGAGTTCTCTTGCTTGAGGGTACACTCAGGCACACTATTCTATCTTATTTTTTTTTCTTTCATTTATTTATTTCCTTATTTCCTTTCCTCACTGGGCTATTTTTCCCTGTTGGAGCCACTGGGCTTATAGCATCTTGCTTTTCCAACTAGGGTTGTAGCTTAGATAGTAATAATAATAATAATAATAAGCAAACTACTTGATCCTTGAAAGGGTGCCATCGTTAACGAGATCATATTTCGTTCTACGGCTTCGGACATTTTAACTCATTCTAGTATACTACGGCACCCGAGCCGTCAGAAATTACACACACACACACACACACACACGCACAGATTCAATTCTTCCACCTTTTATAATTACAATTCGTTGGATCGGTAATTTGTGGTAGAGTGTGGTTTCCGAGTGTACATCACGGGGTGCTCTCTTTCACCGGGGTATGAATACTCTTTCTCCCCCTTGGCGTGATAGGAAAGATATATATATATATATATATATATATATATATATATATATATATATATATATATATATATATATATATATATGCACAGTATATATATATATATATATATATATATATATATACACACACATATATATACTGTATATGTGTATATATATACATATATATATATATATATATATATATATATATATATATATACTGTGTATATATATATATATATATATATATATATATATATGTATATATATATATATATATATATATATATATACATACAGTATATATATATATACATATATACATACAGTATATATATATATATATATATATATATATATATATATACATACAGTATATATATATACATATATACATACAGTATATATATATATATATATATATATATATATATATCCTACTCCTGATTCCTGGTGTATGATCTCACTGAAATTAGTACAGACCGACAGTGTGCCTTAGATAGGTACTACTCATCACCAGGAACTGGCTATCCTTTGATGAATCTAGCCAATGAATCCTCTGAGGCCCTTTGCCTCAGTAGGCGTGGGAGGAGATGATGAGGATATATATTTATGTATTTTTATATATAGTCAGACACTTGATCTTTATCATATGGGGGAGATGGCGGGTGAATAATCAGTGTAATTTTAGTAATAAGAGTAAATGTAAGGGTATCAATATCTACCAAAAAAGAAAAAAAAAATTCTTCGAAGACCGTAATATACATAGACTAT
>NC_090746.1:118557008-118562008 GCF_036898095.1 Palaemon carinicauda | reverse complement strand
AAAAATGTGGTACTTTGAATCCATTGTAAACATCTATTTGTGTTTGTTTAGTTTCCTTTCTGTGGTTTCAATATATTCCGAAAGAGGTTCTTCGGATTCTTGGATGTGTTCGAGTGGCCTATGTCCCTTTTGAAAGAACTTCAAAAATGTGGTACTTTGAATCCATTGTAAACAAAAATATGGTACTTTGAATCCAGTGTAAACAAAAATATGGTACTTTGAATCCATTGTAAACAAAAATATGGTACTTTGAATCCATTGTCAACATCTATTTGTGTTTGCTTAGTTTCCTTTCTGTGGTTTCAATATATTCCGAAAGAGGTGCTTCTGTGGTTTCAATATATTCCGAAAGAGGTGCTTCTGTGGTTTCAATTTATTCCGAAAGAGGTGCTTCTGTGGTTTCAATATATTCCGAAAGAGGTGCTTCTGTGGTTTCAATATATTCCGAAAGAGGTGCTTCTGTGGTTTCAATATATTCCGAAAGAGGTGCTTCTGTGGTTTCAATATATTCCGAAAGAGGTGCTTCTGTGGTTTCAATTTATTCCGAAAGAGGTGCTTCTGTGGTTTCAATATATTCCGAAAGAGGTGCTTCTGTGGTTTCAATATATTCCGAAAGAGGTGCTTCTGTGGTTTCAATTTATTCCGAAAGAGGTGCTTCTGTGGTTTCAATATATTCCGAAAGAGATGCTTTTGTGGTTTCAATATATTCCGAAAGAGGTGCTTCTGTGGTTTCAATATATTCCGAAAGAAGTGCTTCTGTGGTTTCAATATATTCCGAAAGAGGTGCTTCGGATTCTTGGATGTGTTCGAGTGGCCTATGTCCCTTTTGAAAGAATCCTTCATAAAAGAACTTCAAAAATGTGGTACTTTGAATCCATTGTAAACATCTGTTCGTCTTTGTTTAGTTTCCTTTCTGTGATTTCAATTTATTCCGAAAGAAGTCATTCGGATACTTTACATATTATCCCTAACAGGGGTCTTCTATAATATATTGTTTACACCAATTTTCAATATTGTTTCCTCTTCCGTCAAATATTGTTGATGGAAAACTAGATTAAAATGCGTATGAATGGGTGAGTGGGTACGCTCGTATCAGAGACTGAACCAGAAAGCCTGTTTAAAGGCGTGGAAGTCATCACAGCTGGAAACACCATCACAATATCGCACCTTTAAAGAGAAAAAATCCACTAAAACTGAGGTGCATGAATGATGCTGCTTGCCAATGGTTCAGCCAAAGAATTCCGCCTGGTAAGGCAAACGGCCTTTAAACGCTGTGGTACCAAAAAAAAAAAAAAAATAAGAATAAGAATAGGGAAGTGGGGAATATGGGGAAAGGAAGAGTACCCCCTGGATACAATCCAGTTTATAGCTCAAAGGCAGGTACTCGGGATACCCTGGATACAATCCAGTTTATAGCTCAAAGGCAGGTACTCGGGATACCCTGGATACAATCCAGTTTATAGCTCAAAGGCAGGTACCCGGGATACCCTGGATACAATCCAGTTTATAGCTCAAAGGCAGGTACTCGGGATACCCTGGATACAATCCAGTTTATAGCTCAAAGGCAGGTACCCGGGATACCCTGGATACAATCCAGTCTATAGCTCAAAGGCAGGTACCCGGGATACCCTGGATACAATCCAGTTTATAGCTCAAAAGGCAGGTACCCGGGATACCCTGGATACAATCCAGTTTATAGCTCAAAGGCAGGTACCCGGGATACCCTGGATACAATCCAGTTTATAGCTCAAAGGCAGGTACCCGGGATACCCTGGATACAATCCAGTTTATAGCTCAAAGGCAGGTACTCGGGATACCCTGGATACAATCCAGTTTATAGCTCAAAGGCAGGTACCCGGGATACCCTGGATACAATCCAGTCTATAGCTCAAAGGCAGGTACCCGGGATACCCTGGATACAATCCAGTCTATAGCTCAAAGGCAGGTACCCGGGATACCCTGGATACAATCCAGTCTATAGCTCAAAGGCAGGTACCCGGGATACCCTGGATACAATCCAGTCTATAGCTCAAAGGCAGGTACCCGGGATGCCCTGGATACAATCCAGTTTATAGCTCAAAGGCAGGTACCCGGGATACCCTGGATACAATCCAGTCTATAGCTCAAAGGCAGGTACCCGGGATACCCTGGATACAATCCAGTCTATAGCTCAAAGGCAGGTACCCGGGATGCCCTGGATACAATCCAGTCTATAGCTCAAAGGCAGGTACCCGGGATGCCCTGGATAAAATCCAGTTTATAGCTCAAAGGCAGGTACCCGGGATACCCTGGATACAATCCAGTCTATAGCTCAAAGGCAGGTACCCGGGATACCCTGGATACAATCCAGTCTATAGCTCAAAGGCAGGTACCCGGGATGCCCTGGATAAAATCCAGTTTATAGCTCAAAGGCAGGTACCCGGGATACCCTGGATACAATCCAGTTTAAAGCTCAAAGGCAGGTACTCGGGATGGGAAAGATTAAGGAAATAGGGAGAGAGAGAAGTACAGGAGAAGACTAAAAGAGAGGGGCAGACCCTCTTGCGATATTAGGGAACTGATATTACGGTACCGAAAACCAACAAAACATACACCACATTAACCAAATATATACTCACAATTTCTATACTTTCTTATGTTAGTTTTAGTTCAAAATACAATACAGATCAACAGATATAAAAACATAGACTCCATATTATAAATATAAAACAGATTTATATACCAAAACAAATAGTTTTTCAACCTTAATAACTATGCAGAAATATTTTTCAGCTCCAGAGTACAGCAGGAATCGGAAATTGAAATGATGGCGATCCCTCTGTAGACCTATTTTCTTCCGTCATTAGCCCTACAATTCCGCCATTTGGTAACACTGGAATGATGCTCTGCAGGGCAGTCGCTTCCAGTAACTTCCCTCACCAATTTTAATGAGTAGAGGGCGTTCATTGACATACTCTTTTCCTTTTTTCATAATAGCAAAAAGCTCCTAAATTATGTATCCTTGATCCATGCATATTATTATTATTGTTATTACTTGCTAAGCTACAACCCTAGTTGGAAAAGCAGGATGCTATAAGCCCAGGGGCTCCAACAGGGAAAATAGCTCAGTGAGGAAAGGAAACAAGGGAAAATAAAATATTCTAAGAAGAGCAACAATATTAAAATAAATATCACTTTATAAACTATAAAAACTTTAACAAAACAAGAGGAAGAGAAATAAGATATAAGATAGAACAGTGTGCCCGAGTGTACCCTCAAGCAAGAATACTCTAACCCAAGACAGTGGAAGACCATGGTACAGAGGCTATGACACTACCCAAGATTAGAGAACAATGGTTTGGTTTTGGAGTGTCCTTCTCCTGGAAGAGCTGCTTACCATAGCTAAAGAGTCTCTTCTACCCTTAACAAATGGAAAGTGGCCACTGAACAATTACAGTGCAGTAGTTAACCCCCTTGAGTGAAGAAGAATTGTTTGGTGATCTGTGTCGTCAGGTGTATGTGGACAGAGGAGAATATGTTAAGAATAGGCCAGACTAATCGGTGTGTGAGTGTGTAGGCAAAGGGAAAATGAACCGTAACCAGAGAGAAGGATCCAATGTGGTACTGTCTGCCCAGTCAGAAGACCCCATAACTCTCTAGTGGTAGTATTTCAACGGGTGGCTGGTGCCCTAGCCAACCTACTACCTACTATTATACATCTCTGTCTAGAATAATATGACTCCATATGATTGCCTCAAATACTAAAATAGAATTCCATTCCAAATTCACATTCCAATTCCAGTTTTATTTCGTCGATGCTCATTCCTAATGTATGTATATTTCGTCGATGCTTATTCCTATATATGTATATTTCGTCGATGCTTATTCCTATATATGTATATTTCGTCGATGGTTATTCCTATATATGTATATTTCGTCGATGCTTATTCCTATATATGTATATTCCGTCGATGCTTATTCCTATATATGTATATTTCGTCGATGGTTATTCCTATATATGTATATTTCGTCGATGCTTATTCCTATATATGTATATTTCGTCGATGCTCATTCCTATATATGTATATTTCGTCGATGGTTATTCCTATATATGTATATTTCGTCGATGCTTATTCCTATATATGTATATTTCGTCGATGCTCATTCCTATATATGTATATTAGGTCGATGCTTATTCCTATATATGTATATTTTGTCGATGCTTATTCCTATATATGTATATTTCGTCGATGCTTATTCCTATATATGTATATTAGGTCGATGCTTATTCCTACATATGTATATTTCGTCGATGCTTATTCCTATATATGTATATTTCGTCGATGCTTATTCCTATATATGTATATTAGGTCGATGCTTATTCCTATATATGTATATTTCGTCGATGCTTATTCCTATATATGTATATTTCGTCGATGGTTATTCCTATATATGTATATTTCGTCGATGCTTATTCCTATATATGTATATTAGGTCGATGGTTATTCCTATATATGTATATTTCGTCGATGCTTATTCCTATATATGTATATTTCGTCGATGCTTATTCCTATATATGTATATTTCGTCGATGCTCATTCCTATATATGTATATTTCGTCGATGCTTATTCCTATATATGTATATTTCGTCGATGCTTATTCCTATATATGTATATTAGGTCGATGCTTATTCCTATATATGTATATTTCGTCGATGCTTATTCCTATATATGTATATTAGGTCGATGCTTATTCCTATATATGTATATTTCGTCGATGCTCATTCCTATGCATGTATATTTCGTCGATGGTTATTCCTATATATGTATATTCCGTCGATGCTTATTCCTATATATGTATATTTCGTCGATGCTTATTCCTATATATGTATATTTCGTCGATGCTCATTCCTATATATGTATATTTCGTCGATGCTTATTCCTATATATGTATATTTCGTCGATGCTTATTCCTATATATGTATATTTCGTCGATGCTTATTCCTATATATGTATATTAG
>NC_090746.1:118539508-118549508 GCF_036898095.1 Palaemon carinicauda | reverse complement strand
CAACCTGTTATCAAAAAAGGCCAAAAATATAATATTTAAGGCCCAACTTTTTCAGGATATTACTAAAGGCCAATTTAAAAAAAGGCCAAATTTGAGGTTTTTGGCCTGAAAAAAGGCCAGCCTGGCAACCCTGGTATTATTATTATTATTACTATCCAAGCTACAACCCTAATTGGAAAAGCAAGATGCTATAAGCCCAGGGGCTCCAATAGGGAAAATATCCCAGTGAGGAAAGGAAATAAGGAAATAAATAACTGAAGAGAACAAATTAACAATAAATCATTCTAAAAAAAGTAATGTCAAAAGAGATATGTCATATATAAACTATTAACAACG
Organism: Palaemon carinicauda; assembly: GCF_036898095.1. Classification (NCBI taxonomy): domain Eukaryota; kingdom Metazoa; phylum Arthropoda; class Malacostraca; order Decapoda; family Palaemonidae; genus Palaemon; species Palaemon carinicauda. The sequence continues at coordinate 118,549,172 of NC_090746.1, read as the reverse complement.
TCAAAAACAAATATGGCATATATAAACTATAAAAAGACTCATGTCCGCCTGGTCAACAAAAAAGCATTTGCTCCAACTTTGAACTTTTGAAGTTCTACTGATTCAACAACTTATGCCCATGATATAACTTTACTTGTATTTGAAGATCTTTCGAAACCTTTTACTTCCGCTTGGAAACTATATCTTCCTTGGCAACCACTTCACTAAAATATTTATCCACAGCAATACGTGTTCTTGTTTCATTAAACCAGGTTATGTTCCTCTAACTTTATTTTTTCTGAACTTATTACAAAATATGTTCTTCATCAATTCATTAGACAAGAACATTAGCCATAAACTTATATGTACTACGTCATCTCATTTTTTTTAAATCATGTGTTTATAAGAAACCTTATTTCATCGAAATAAAGCACATTTTTTTATCCTCTAAGGTGACTTAAAAATGTTATATTTTCAACCCCATCATCCTAAAATTAACTGCTTTTTCCGTCATAATTTTTAGCATTTCAAAACTTTGTCATTTCCTCTTCCATCACATTGCTTGCTTCGTGGGAAAAAAAATAACTATAGTCCATTTCTTTTATCGGGGCATATTTGCACAGACTCGCAGCGGTGTCCTTTTAGCTCGGAAAAGTTTCCTGATCGCTGATTGGTTAGAATTATCTTATCCAACCAATCAGCGATCAGGAAACTTTTCCCAGCTAAAAGGGCACCCCTGCGAGTCGGTGCAAATATGCCTCGATAAAAGAAATGGACTAAACATCATCACTACAAGTATTCTAGAACCAATTCATTTCCCCTGTCATCACAAATCCTTCAAAACTGAAGCCACTTCATCTTCACCATCACTATAGTCCAAAATTAAGCTTACTTCCACGTTACAAGTAAACCCACTGTACCAACCGTGTGTCACACGATCGTACATAATTCATTTTGTATATATTATGCTTGTATCTTCGCTCTTCCCTTGCACTAAAAAGAACCAGAATAAACATGTCTGCGTTTCGCCTCTGTAACATTGTCTGTCTTGTGAACAGGAAAATTCCTGTTGCCTTGGGCTTTTGTATATAAAGGAGAGTGTTCTATAATAAATCAACTCAGTTGCTTTCATACTGCCTTTGAGTTCACAACCTTCTCTCGGCCGTCACACCACCATGGTATGGATTGTGGTGTGATGGCCTATGTGGTAACGTCCCTGACTGGTGATCGCCAGATTGGGGTTCGAGTCCCGCTCAAACTCGTTAGTTCCTTTGGTCGCTGCAACCTCAACATTCTTATGAGCTAAGGATGGAGGGTTTGGGGGAGCCTATAGGTCAACCTGCTGAGTCCTCAGCAGCCATTGCCTTGGGCGCTGATCATATGTATATATGGTCAGTCTCTATAGTTCCTTTGGTCGCTGCAACCTCAACATCCTTATGAGCTAAGGATGGAGGGTTTGGGGGAGCCTATAGGTCTACCTGCTGAGTCCTCAGCAGCCATTGCCTTGCTCCCCTTGGTCCTAGCTTTGGTGGAGAGGGTGCTTGGGCGCTGATCATATGTATATATGGTCAGTCTCTAGGGCATTGTCCTGCTTGATAGGCCAATGTCACTGTCCCGCTCAGTCATCAGCAGCTAGTGCCTGGCTCTCATTGGTCCTAGCTTGGATGGAGAGGGGGCTTGGCCGCTGATCATATGTATATATGGTCAGTCTCTAGGGCATTGTCCTGCTTGATAGGCCAATGTCACTGTCCCACTCAGTCATCACCAGCTAGTGCCTGGCTCCCATTGTTCCTAGCTTGGGTGGAGAGGGGGCTTGGGCGCTGATCATATGTATATATGGTCAGTCTCTAGGGCATTGTCCTGCTTGATAGGCCAATGTCACTGTCCCGCTCAGTCATCAGCAGCTAGTGCCTGGCTCTCATTGGTCCTAGCTTGGATGGAGAGGGGGCTTGGCCGCTGATCATATGTATATATGGTCAGTCTCTAGGGCATTGTCCTGCTTGATAGGCCAATGTCACTGTCCCACTCAGTCATCACCAGCTAGTGCCTGGCTCCCATTGTTCCTAGCTTGGGTGGAGAGGGGGCTTGGGCGCTGATCATATGTATATATGGTCAGTCTCTATGACATTGTCCTGCTTGATAGGCCAATGTCACTGTCCTGCTCAGTCATCACCAGCTAGTGCCTTGCTCCCATTGGTCCTAGCTTGGGTGGAGAGGGGGCTTGGGCGCTGATCATATGTATATATGGTCAGTCTCTAGGGCATTGTCCTGCTTGATAGGCCAATGTCACTGTCCTGCTCAGTCATCACCAGCTAGTGCCTGGCTCCCATTGGTCCTAGCTTGGGTGGAGAGGGGGCTTGGGCGCTGATCATATGTATATATGGTCAGTCTCTATGACATTGTCCTGCTTGATAGGCCAATGTCACTGTCCTGCTCAGTCATCACCAGCTAGTGCCTTGCTCCCATTGGTCCTAGCTTGGGTGGAGAGGGGGCTTGGGCGCTGATCATATGTATATATGGTCAGTCTCTAGGGCATTGTCCTGCTTGATAGGCCAATGTCACTGTCCTGCTCAGTCATCACCAGCTAGTGCCTTGCTCCCATTGGTCCTAGCTTGGGTGGAGAGGGGGCTTGGGCGCTGATCATATGTATATATGGTCAGTCTCTAGGGCATTGTCCTGCTTGATAGGCCAATGTCACTGTCCCGCTCAGTCATCACCAGCTAGTGCCTGGCTCCCATTGTTCCTAGCTTGGGTGGAGAGGGGGCTTGGGCGCTGATCATATGTATATATGGTCAGTCTCTATGACATTGTCCTGCTTGATAGGCCAATGTCACTGTCCCGCTCAGTCATCACCAGCTAGTGCCTTGCTCCCATTGGTCCTAGCTTGGGTGGAGAGGGGGCTTGGGCGCTGATCATATGTATATATGGTCAGTCTCTATGACATTGTCCTGCTTGATAGGCCAATGTCACTGTCCTGCTCAGTCATCACCAGCTAGTGCCTTGCTCCCATTGGTCCTAGCTTGGGTGGAGAGGGGGCTTGGGCGCTGATCATATGTATATATGGTCAGTCTCTATGACATTGTCCTGCTTGATAGGCCAATGTCACTGTCCTGCTCAGTCATCACCAGCTAGTGCCTTGCTCCCATTGGTCCTAGCTTGGGTGGAGAGGGGGCTTGGGCGCTGATCATATGTATATATGGTCAGTCTCTATGACATTGTCCTGCTTGATAGGCCAATGTCACTGTCCTGCTCAGTCATCACCAGCTAGTGCCTTGCTCCCATTGGTCCTAGCTTGGGTGGAGAGGGGGCTTGGGCGCTGATCATATGTATATATGGTCAGTCTCTATGACATTGTCCTGCTTGATAGGCCAATGTCACTGTCCTGCTCAGTCATCACCAGCTAGTGCCTTGCTCCCATTGGTCCTAGCTTGGGTGGAGAGGGGGGTTTGGGCGCTGATCATATGTATATATGGTCAGTCTCTATGACATTGTCCTGCTTGATAGGCCAATGTCACTGTCCTGCTCAGTCATCACCAGCTAGTGCCTTGCTCCCATTGGTCCTAGCTTGGGTGGAGAGGGGGGCTTGGGCGCTGATCATATGTATATATGGTCAGTCTCTATGACATTGTCCTGCTTGATAGGCCAATGTCACTGTCCTGCTCAGTCATCACCAGCTAGTGCCTTGCTCCCATTGGTCCTAGCTTGGGTGGAGAGGGGGGTTTGGGCGCTGATCATATGTATATATGGTCAGTCTCTATGACATTGTCCTGCTTGATAGGCCAATGTCACTGTCCTGCTCAGTCATCACCAGCTAGTGCCTTGCTCCCATTGGTCCTAGCTTGGGTGGAGAGGGGGGTTTGGGCGCTGATCATATGTATATACGGTCAGTCTCTAGGGCATTGTCCTGCTTGATAGGTCAATGTCACTGTCCCGCTCAGTCATCAGCAGCTAGTGCCTGGCTCCCATTGGTCCTAGCTTGGGTGGAGAGGGGGCTTGGGCGCTGATCATATGTGTATATGGTCAGTCTCTAGGGCATTGTCCTGCTTGATAGGGTAATGTCACTGTCCCTTGCCTCTGCCATTCATGAGCGGTCGTTAAACCTTTAAGGAGCAAATCTTAAGAATAAGCAAGAAGTACCTTTCCATGTCAAGGGTACGATTATTATTATTATTATTATTATTATTATTACTATCCCAGCTACAACCCTAGTTGGAAAAGCAAGATGCTATAAGCCCAGGGGCTCCAACAGGGAAAAATAGCCCAGTGAGGAAAGGAAATAAGGAAATAAATAAATGAAGAGAACACGTAACAATCAATAATCCCCGTTTACCTAATTCCGGTTAATTGTCTTTCCGGGGATTTTGGAGATCTCGAGGATTTCTATAAATCCCCTGTAAATCCTACCTGACAAAGACTGACATTAAACTGAGATTTCAGTCCTTCCTACAGGAAGTCTCAAGGAAAGCTAATCTGGAACAGAGATGTTACTATTTCAAAGTGTCGTTTATAACAGATGTCTTCTGCCTTATGCGTCAGTTTCTTAATCTGTAGACATGAATTGATTAAAGAGATCTTATTCAAAACCTTTTAATGTATTTGCGTATAACATAACACCTCACTCTGTGACAGAGTTTTCTTCGCATTTCTTGTTGTTCGGGAGGGAACCTTGTATTTCGATCGAGAGCTGGGGGTATCTGGAAGACATTTACAAATTTCAAGACGGAGACTGGTTACGTCAGCAATGCAAAATGCAAAAAGAAGTTTGGGATTTGGTTAGAAGGAACACACAAAAGAACTGGGTATCAAAAGCAAAGCCTGTAGTTTTTTATTCAACCCTTACAATGTAACTTATTCAATAATGAAGAATGAGAACTTCAAATGCATCTATACTTCCGAATCTTACTAAAGTAATTCCTCAGATTTATAGTATGTATACAAAAGAACAAAATATATACGTGAAGAAAAAGGAGTTAACGCAGAGTGAATCTCAACCTTTAAATTAATCTCTCGGTAATGAAGACCCTACGAAGCAAGATCCAAATTGCCATCCCCCTCCCCCCCACCCGGGAAAAACAAATGAGTTAATACAGTGAAATAACTCTTTAATTACTCTCGGTAATTAGGCCCCTACAAAACAGGATCCAAATTGCCATCCCCCTCCCCCCTCTCCCCCCAACAAGTAAAAACTAGCTGTTCCCCCAAAACAAGATCATTGCGAGCTTCTCCCTGCTTGAATCTTGTAGCAACAAGGGCAGAACAGCAGAGTGAATCTCAACTTTTTAATTAATCTCACGGTAATGAAGACCCTACTAAGCAAGATCCAAATTGCCATCCCCCTCCCCCCCTCCCCCCCAACAAGTAAAAACTAGGTGTTCCCCAAAACAAGATCATTGCGAGCTTCTCCCGGCTTGAATCTTGTAGCAACAAGGGCAAGACAGACACGATAAATACACTGAGCAACACCTGATGACAGGAGACAATACACCAAATGGATGGCAAATTGGCCCATCCTCCATCTGAGACATCTTAATCGAATTTACTCTACTTTTCCCTCCTCTTCCTCCTCCTCCTCCATCTGAGAAATCTTTATCGGACAACATTTGCCTCGAATTTACTCCACTTCCCCCCCCCCCCCTCTTCCTCCTCCTCCTCCTCCTCCTCCTCCTCCATCTGAGAAATCTTTATCGGACATTTGCCTCGAATTTACTCTACTTTTCCCTCCTTCTCCTCCTCCTCCTCCTCCTCCTCTTCCTCCTCCTCCTCCTCCTCCTCCTCCTCTATCTGAGAAATCTTTATCGGACATTTGCCTCGAATTTACTCCACTTCCCTCCTCCTCCTCCTCCTCCTCCATCTGAGAAATCTTAATCGAATTTACTCCACTTTCCCCTCCTCCTCCTCCTCCTCCTCTATCTGAGAAATCTTTATCGGACAACATTAGCCTCGAATTTACTCCACTTCTCCCCCCCCCCCTCTTCTTCTTCCTCCTCCTCCTCCTCCTCTATCTGAGAAATCTTTATCGGACAACATTTGCCTCGAATTTACTCCACTTCTCCCCCCCCCCTCTTCCTCCTCCTCCTCATCCTCCTCCTCCTCTTCCTCCTCCTCCTCTATCTGAGAAATCTTTATCGGACAACATTTGCCTCGAATTTACTCCACTTCTCCCCCCCCCCCCTCCTCCTCCTCCTCCATCTGAGAAATCTTAACCGGACAGCATTAGCCTCGAATTTACTCCACTTTTCCCTCTTCCTCCTCCTCCCACTACTACTACTACTACTACTACTACTACTACTACTACTACTACTCCATCTGAGAAATCTTAATCGGACAACATTTGCCTCGAATTTACTCCACTTTTCCCTCCTCCTCCTCCTCCATCTGAGAAATCTTATTCGGACAACATTTGCCTCGAAGTTACTCTATTTTTCCCTCCTCCTCCTCCTCCTCCTCCTCATCTGAGAATTCTTAATCGGACAACATATGCCTCGAATTTACTCTACTTTTCCCTCCTTCTCCTTCTCCTCCTCCTCCTCCTCTTCCTCCTCCTCCTCCTCCTCCTCCTCCATCTGAGAAATCTTTATCGGACAACATTTGCCTCGAATTTACTCCACTTCTTCCCCCCCCCCCCCTCCTCCTCCTCCTCCATCTGAGAAATCTTAATCGAATTTACTCCACTTTTCCCTCCTCCTTCTCCTCCTCCGTCTGAGAAATCTTTATCGGACAACATTTGCCTCGAATTTACTTCACTTTCCCCCCCTCCTCCTCCTCCTTCTCCTCTATCTGAGAAATCTTTATCGGACAACATTTGCCTCGAATTTACTTCACTTTCCCCCCCTCCTCCTCCTCCTTCTCCTCTATCTGAGAAATCTTTATCGAACAACATTTGCCTCGAATTTACTCCACTTTTCCCTCCTCCTCCACCTCCTAAGAAATCTTAATCGGACAACATTTGCCTCGAATTTACTCCACTTTCCTCCCCCTCCTCCTCCTCCTCCTCCTCCTCCTCCTCCTCCTCCTCCTCCTCCATCAGAGAAATCTTAAGCGGGCAACATTTGCCTCGAGTTTACTCCACTTTCCCCTCCTCCTCCTCCTCCTCCGTCTGAGAAATCTTTATCGGACAACATATGCCTCGAATTTACACCACTTTTCCCTCCTCCTCCTCCATCTGAGAAATCTTAATCGGACAATATTTGCTTCGAATTTACTCCACTTTTCCCTCCTCCTCCTCCTCCTCCTCCTCCTCCTCCTCCTCCTTCCCCAAAATACACGCCACCAACCACCACCACCACCTCTTCCTGGCCAAAGATCCGCTAAGGACAGCGAGTACCGAAGCAACCGCACTGTGCCAGTTCCTTTTATAGAACATTCAGATCCACTGGGTAACCCCCCCCCCCCCCCTTCCCCGGTACCCGGTGTGGCTAGTGCAACCGGTACCTACTGCTCTCTCTCTCTCTCTCTCTCTCTCTCTCTCTCTCTCTCTCTCTCTCTCTCTCTCTCTCTCTCGGCATCCACCGGTGGCACCTTCTACTTCAAGTGCCATTTCTTCATCATGTTCCTTCACTCTCTGTGACCTCCTCACTCTTCTTCCTTTCGGGTTAGTGCCGGCGTTAATGACCCAAGCTGTTGCGATGCCAGGTAGGTTCTAATAAACCAATCAAGCAATCATTTGAGAGAGAGAGAGAGAGAGAGAGAGAGAGAGAGAGAGATTACAAGGTTCGCTTGCTGTTCATCTAGTATTAGTGTTAAACTCATTCTTTGTCTTCTGATTATAGAAAATTTATTAACGATTCTAATTGATTTTCAGAGAGAGAGAGAGAGAGAGAGAGAGAGAGAGAGAGAGAGAGAGAGAGAGAGAGAGATCTGACAAGGCTCTTTTGCTATTCGTGTAGTATTAGTGTTAAACTAATTTTTTAAGTCTTCTGATTATAGAAAATAAATTAACGATTTAAATTGATATTACAGAGAGAGAGAGAGAGAGAGAGAGAGAGAGAGAGAGAGAGAGAGAGAGAGAGAGAGAGAGAGAGCATTGGATTGTCACGAGACATAAATCTTGGCACTGATTTGATTTGTGTCTTATAATTTTTTCTGCAGTATTAATATTATCATTATTATTTTAGTAGTTTACATTTTCCAAAATAAACATCATAATTTTGCAAGAAATCAGGGCAACAATATATTTTGTATCGTAAGGACAAACCTACTTATTGTATCAACTATATAAAGGGTAAACAGAATAATAATAATAAAAAAAAAATCATTATTACTACCCATATCTACATGTACCCAAGTGTTTAGTAATTAACATATGATGACAAAAATAATTCATCATTGCCATTAACTTCCAAATGATTAATTGCTAAATTCTTGCTAAATGTAAGAACGTTTGTTAAATCTATTATAAACAGATGTCTTTGTTAGCAACGTACAAATAATTGACCAAAATTTCCAACGATTATATCATTTAATTCATATAAAAAAACAGCAAAATAAAAAGCTAATTTCTGAACAAATTTTCATAATTTAATCCATCTTTATCTTAATGCGAAGCATGAATATATTTGTTACTAAAAAGCATGAATATATTTCTTCCTAAAAAGCATGAATATATTTATTCCTACCTTATAACTTCAACATCTATATATTATAAAAAAAAACCCAGCGAAATAAAAAGCTACTTTTATGAACAAATTTTCATAATTTAATCCACATTCATCTTAATGCAAAGCATGAATATATTTCTTCCTAAAAAGCATGAATATATTTCTTCCTAACTTCTAACTTCAACATCTATATATTATAAAAAAACAGCCAAATAATAAGGTACTTTTATGAACAAATTTTCATAATTTAATCCACATTCATCTTAATGCGAAGCATGAATATATTTCTTCCTAAAAAGCATGAATATATTTCTTCCTAACTTCTAACTTCAACATCTATATATTATAAAAAACAGCCAAATAATAAGGTACTTTTATGAACAAATTTTCATAATTTAATCCACATTCATCTTAATGCGAAGCATGAATATATTTCTTCCTAAAAAGCATGAATATATTTCTTCCTAACTTCTAACTTCAACATCTATATATTATAAAAAACAGCCAAATAATAAGGTACTTTTATGAACAAATTTTCATAATTTAATCCACATTCATCTTAATGCGAAGCATGAATATATTTCTTCCTAAAAAGCTTGAATATATTTCTTCCTAACTTCTAACTTCAACATCTATATATTATAAAAAACAGCCAAATAATAAGGTACTTTTATGAACAAATTTTCATAATTTAATCCACATTCATCTTAATGCGAAGCATGAATATATTTCTTCCTAAAAAGCATGAATATATTTATTCCTACCTTGTAACCCCAACACCTACAGCAGAAAGACAGCCATCTGTACAATGCATATCTCGAAACATATCTATGGGTGATAAGAGGATTGCCTTAAATGACTCTAAGCAAACCTGCATTATGCAAACTGTTATTATTATTATTATCATTATTATTATTATCATTATTATTATTATTATTATTATTATTATTACTAGCCAAGCTACAACCCTAATTGGAAAAGCAAGATGCTATAAGCCCAAGGGCTCCAACAGAGAAAAATAGACTAGTGAGGAAAGGAAATAAGGAAACAAATAAAAGATGAGAATAAATTAACAAACAGATATGTCC
>NC_090746.1:118532008-118534508 GCF_036898095.1 Palaemon carinicauda | reverse complement strand
TTCTCGTTTCAGTAGCTTTCTTCTTCTTCTCAAGACGTATTCTTCCCATTTTCTTCTCGTTTCAGTAGCTTTCTTCTTCTTCTTAAGACGTATTCTTCCCATTTTCTTCTCGTTTCAGTAGCTTTCTTCTTCTTCTCAAGACGTATTCTTCCCATTTTCTTCTCGTTTCAGTAGCTTTCTTCTTCTTCTTAAGACGTATTTCTTCCCATTTTCTTCTCGTTTCAGTAGCTTTCTTCTTCTTCTCAAGACGTATTCTTCCCATTTTTCTTCTCGTTTCAGTAGCTTTCTTCTTCTTCTCAAGACGTATTCTTCCCATTTTTCTTATCGTTTCAGTAGCTTTCTTCTTCTTCTCAAGACGTATTCTTTCCATTTTTCTTATCGTTTCAGTAGCTTTCTTCTTCTTCTCAAGACGTATTCTTCCCATTTTCTTATCGTTTCAGTAGCTTTCTTCTTCTTCTCAAGACGAATTCTTCCCATTTTCTTCCCGCTTCAGTAGCTTTCTTCTTCTTCTTAAGACGTATTCTTCCCATTTTCTTTCCTGTTTCAGTAGCTTTCTTCTTCTTCTTAAGACGTATTCTTCCCATTTTCTTTCCTGTTCAGTAGCTTTCTTCTTCTTCTTAAGACGTATTCTTCCCCATTTTCTTTCCTGTTTCAGTAGCTTTCCTTCTTCTTCTTAAGACGTATTCTTCCCATTTTCTTTCCTGTTTCAGTAGCTTTCTTCTTCTTCTTAAGACGTATTCTTCCCATTTTCTTTCCTGTTTCAGTAGCTTTCTTCTTCTTCTTAAGAGACGTATTCTTCCCATTTTCTTTCCTGTTTCAGTAGCTTTCTTCTTCTTCTCAAGACGTATTCTTCCCATTTTCTTTCCTGTTTCAGTAGCTTTCTTCTTCTCAAGACGTATTCTTCCCATTTTCTTTCCTGTTTCAGTAGCTTTCTTCTTCTCAAGACGTATTCTTCCCATTTTCTTTCCTGTTTTCAGTAGCTTTCTTCTTCTTCTTAAGACGTATTCTTCCCATTTTCTTTCCTGTTTCAGTAGCTTTCTTCTTCTTCTTAAGACGTATTCTTCCCATTTTCTTTCCTGTTTCAGTAGCTTTCTTCTTCTTCTTAAGACGTATTCTTCCCATTTTCTTTCCTGTTTCAGTAGCTTTCTTCTTCTTCTCAAGACGTATTCTTCCCATTTTCAAATCGTTTCAGTAGTTTTTCTTCTTCTTCTTAAGACGTATTCTTCCCATTTTCTTTCCTGTTTCAGTAGCTTTCTTCTTCTTCTTAAGACGTATTCTTCCCATTTTCTTTCCTGTTTCAGTAGCTTTCTTCTTCTTCTTAAGACGTATTCTTCCCATTTTCTTCTTGTTTCAGTAGCTTTCTTCTTATTCTCAAGACGTATTCTTCCCATTTTCATATCGTTTCAGTAGCTTTCTTCTTCTCCTTAAGACGTATTCTTTCCATTTTCTTATCGTTTCAGTAGCTTTTCTTCTCTTCTTAAGACGTATTCTTCCCATTTTCTTCTCGTTTCAGTAGCTTTCTTCTTCTTCTTGAGATGTATTCTTCCCATTTTCTTCCCGCTTCAGTAGCTTTCTTCTTCTTCTTAAGACGTATTCTTCCCATTTTCTTCTCGTTTCAGTAGCTTTCTTCTTCTTCTTAAGACGTATTCTTCCCATTTTCTTCTCGTTTCACAGCTTTCTTCTTCTTGTGAATTTTTCTTCATCTCTTTCCATACTTTCATAGATTTTACTCAAAAGATTTTTCTGAAACATATTCTTTCAAAAGTTTTACTCTTAAACATTCTTCCCATTTTTCCCTGTTTCACAGCTTTTTCCTTCTTGTGCATTTTCTTCCTTCTCTTTCCATACTTTCGAAGGTTTTACTCGAAAGATTTTCCTATGACATATTCTTCCCATTTTTTTTTCTTTACAACTTCCTGCTTGTGCATTTTTCTTCCTATCTTTCCATACTTTCGAAGGTTTTATTCAAATGTACCTACTTCTACTCTTCTGTAGATTATTATCACCCGTTACGAAAATCAGTTTTATAAATTATTTTATCCCCTTTCCTTCCAATACTTTTGAAGCATTTTATGAAACATTGTCTACGATAATATGTATTTATGTATGTATATATATATATATATATATATACATAAATAAATATATATATATATATATATATATATATATATATTCTTCTTCTGTTTGGTATAAGTAGTAGATTCTTCAGTTCACAAACTGAGTGACCTCCGTTCGATCTCAAAACTTGGAAGAGTTCTATAGAAATCTATTTGACTGTTCCTTAAAGGTTTAAAGGTTAAAAGGCCGGTCATGAATGACAGAGGCAGGGGGACAGTGACACTGCCCTATCAAGCTGGACAATGCCCTAGAGACTGACCATATATACATATGATCAGCGACCAGGGCCCCTATCTATCCCAGCTAATACCACGGAGGGCCAGGCAATGGCTGCTCCTGATATGATCAGCGACCAGCCACACGCCCCCACCCCCCAAGT
>NC_090746.1:118522243-118527243 GCF_036898095.1 Palaemon carinicauda | reverse complement strand
AGAATCCCTCGCGTATGAACTCGTAGGAAACTTAGACAGCGAAACTTTCGAGTAAAAAAAAGGACCAAACTATTACGTCGAAGGAACAACTGCTGTTTAACGTCAAGACAACAGTAAGTGTTTCTTGAGGACTTATTTTGAAGAGAGAGAGAGAGAGAGAGAGAGAGAGAGAGATTTTAGTTGTCTCGTCTTGACCTCTTCCCTAGAGAGAGAGAGAGAGAGAGAGAGAGAGAGAGAGAGAGACTTATTTTAGTTGTCTCGTCTTCATCTCTTCCCACTAAAATATTCTCCTCACTTCAATGATCAAACAACAAGTAGATTAATTAAACAGACTCAATTGTTGAGAGAGAGAGAGAGAGAGAGAGAGAGAGAGAGAGATTTACTTTAGTTGTCTCGTCTTGATCTCTTCCCACTAATATATTCTCCTTACTTCAACGATCAAACGAGTAGATTAATTAAACAACCTTAATTATTGAGAAAGAGAGAGAGAGAGAGAGAGAGAGAGAGAGAGAGAGAGAGACTTACTTTAGTTGTCTCGTTTTGAGCTCTTCCCACTAATATATTCTCCTCACTTCAACGATTAAACAACGTGTAGATTAATTAAACAACCTCAATTATTGAGAGAGAGAGAGAGAGAGAGAGAGAGAGAGAGAGAGAGATTTACTTTAGTTGTCTCGTCTTGAGCTCTTCCCACTAATATATTCTCCTCACTTCAACGATCAAACAACGAGTAGATTAATTAAACAAACTCAATTATTGAGAGAGAGAGAGAGAGAGAGAGAGAGAGAGAAAGAGAGAGAGAGAGAGAGAGAGAGAGAGAGAGACTTACTTTAATTGTCCTCGTCTTGATCTCTTCCAACTGGTATATTTTCCACACTTCAATGATCAAACAGCGAGTAGATTAATTAAACAACCTCAATTATTGAGAGAGAGAGAGGAGAGAGAGAGAGAGAGAGAGACTTTAGTTGTCTCGTCTTCATCTCTTCCCACTATTATATTCTCCTCACTTCAACGATCAAACAACGATTAGATTAATTAAACAACCTCAATTATTGAGAGAGAGAGAGAGAGAGAGAGAGAGAGATTTACTTTAGTTGTCTCGTCTTGATCTCTTCCCACTGGTATATTCTCCTTACTTCAACGATCAAACAACCAGTAGATTAATTAAACAACCTCAATTATTGAGAGAGAGAGAGAGAGAGAGAGATTTACTTTAGTTGTCTCGTCTTGATCTCTTCCCACTAATATATTCTCCTCACTTCAACGATCAAACAACCAGTAGATTAATTAAACAACCTCAATTATTGAGAGAGAGAGAGAGAGAGAGAGAGAGAGAGAGAGAGAGAGATTTACTTTAGTTGACTCGTCTTCAACTCTCCCACTAATATATTCTCTTCACTTCACGATAAAACAACGAGTATATTAATTAAACAAACTCAATTATTGAGACAGAGAGAGAGAGAGAGAGAGAGAGAGAGAGAGAGATTTACTTTAGTTGACTCGTCTTCAACTCTCCCACTAATATATTCTCTTCACTTCATCGATAAAACAACGAGTATATTAATTAAACAAACTCAATTATTGAGACAGAGAGAGAGAGAGAGAGGAGAGAGAGAGAGAGAGACTTACTTAGTTGTCTCGTCTTCATCTCTTCGCACTAATATATTCTCCTTACTTCAGCGATCAAACAACGAGTAGATTAATTATCAACCTAAATTATTGAGAGAGAGGAGAGAGAGAGAGAGAGAGAGAGGGGAGAGAGAGAGAGAGAGAGAGAGATGTCCTTCAAGAAACAGCTTGCTTTAGTTGTCTCATCTTGTTCTCTTCCCCCTGCTATTTTCTCCTCACTTCAAAGATCAAACAATGAACAGTTTAATTAAAACGACACAATTATAATTCCTTAATGAATAAAAAAAAAATTAATATGACACCGAAGGACATGAAAAATTGCTACAGTATTTAACTTGGGCGTTCAATCTTTCAAGGAGTATTAATTTTGATTGATAATTAATCCGAGAGAGAGAGAGAGAGAGAGAGAGAGAGAGAGAGAGAGAGAGAATGTCCTTTAAGAACATGAGACTTGCTTTAGTTGTCTCAGTCTTGATCTCTTCCCACTACTATATTCTCCTCATTTCGAAGATCAAAGAATGAATACATAATTAAACCAACTCAATTATACTAATGAATAAAAAAAGTGTTAATATGACACCGAGAACATGAAAATTGCTACAAGATTTAATTAAACCGACTCAATTATAACTCCCTAATGAGTAAAAATATTTTAATATGACACCCAAGACATGAAAATTGCTACGAGATTTAATTTGGTCGTTAAATCTCTCGAGAAGCATAAATTTTATTGATAATTAATCAGAGAGAGAGAGAGAGAGAGAGAGAGAGAGAGAGAGAGAGAGAGACGTCCCTCAAGAATATAAGACTTACTTTAGATGTCTCGTCTTGATCTCTTCCCACTGCTATATTCTCCTCACTTCAAAGATCATACAATGAATAGATTAATTAAAAAGACTCAATTATAAACTTCCTAATGAATAAATAAGAAAATTATATGACACCGAAGACATGAAAATTGCTACAAGGTTTAATTTCGGTGTTAAATCTGTCAAGAAGCATAATTTTGATTGACAATTAATCCGCGAGAGAGAGAGAGAGAGAGAGAGAGAGAGAGAGAGAGAGAGAGAAAATGTCCTTTAAGAAACATGAGACTTGCTTTAGTTGTCTCAGTCTTGATCTCTTCCCACTGCTATATTCTCCTCATTTCGAAGAACAAAGAATGAATAGATTAATTAAACCAACTCAAATATACTAATGAATAAAAAAAAATTCTAATATGACACCGAGAACATGAAAATTGCTACAAGATTTAATTAAACCGACTCAATTATAACTCCCTAATGAGTAAAAAATTTTAATATGACACCCAAGACATGAAAATTGCTACAAGATTTAATTTGGTCGTTAAATATCTCAAGAAGCATTATTTATTAATCCAAGATCCAATTCCTGAATAGCTGTGTCCTTTCGATCACCGCTTCTTCGGGATGTTCTTCAACAAGACGTTTAAAGACATCCTCTCCGCCCTCTCACTGGCTCAGAGGAGACCTTAGCAACCGCATCAGGAATGTCCCTAACCTCGAAATCTAATAAGGAACGTCCTTATTAAAATACACCGCTAGGGACAATCGACAACAGCAATGGGACAGTTTTCTGTGAATTCTCACAATGGGCGAATCGATGATAAGATTAAACGTTCGATTGGTAACGTCTCTGCCTGGTGTTTGCTAGTCGTGGGTTCGAGTCCCGCTCAGACTCGTTAGTGCCATTTAGTTTCTGCAACCTTACCATCCTTGTGAGCTCCATTAGTGTCTGCAACCTTACCATCCTTGTGAGCTAAGGTTGGGGGGTTTAGGGGAGCCTATAGGTCTATCTGTTGAATCATCAGCAGCCACTGCTCGGCCCTCCCTGGTCCTAGCTTGGGTGGAGAGGAGGCTTGGGCGCTGATCTTATAATATATAGACAGTCTCTAGTCTCTAGGACATTGTCCTAATCGCTAAGGCAATGTCACTGTCCCTTGCCTCTGCCATTCATAAGCGATCTTTAAACCTTTAAAGGGAACTCATAAATGGCAGAGGCAAGGGACAGTGAAATTGGCATATCAAGGAGGACAATGCCCTCGAGACTGATCATATGACCATATAAACATATAATCAGCGCCCAAGCCTCCTCTCCACTCAAGCTAGGGACCAAGAAGGGCCAGGCAATGGCTGCTGATGACTCAGCAGATAGACCTATAGGCTCGCCCAAATCCCCATTATTATCATCATTATCATCATCATCATCATCATCATTATTATTATTATTATTATCATTATCATTATTATTATTATTATTATTATTATTAGCTAAGCTATAACCCTAGTTGGAAAAGTAGGATGCTATAAGCCCCAGGACTCCAAACATGGAAAAATAGCCCAGTGAGGAAAGGAAATCAAGAAATAAATACACAGGAGAAATAATAAATCAATATAATTCAACTTTATATATTTTGTTAAGGGGGGGGAGGTTGAGAGACCAATGAGCCTGTAAATTCCATAGTCTGGGAGTGTCGGGATAAGGAAGAATTATCCCAAATGATTGACTCTATACTTTCCAACTTCTACACAATCTCTGAGAATATAATTTGCCCCTGCCAAGAGAGATTACTTCACCAAGGAGAGAGAGAGAGAGAGAGAGAGAGAGAGAGAGAGAGAGAGTTGGAAGACCCAGGCCTACATGGCTGAGGACTATGAAGCGTGAAGTAGGAGATGATGAATGTAGAAGTTTAAACGTATCTTTCTTCGACTTCCGACTCGAAGATAACATTTATTCAAAAGCCAAATTCTGTACATGTACCAATTTAGAAGAGCATATCCCCCTTGTGTCTATACTAAGCGAAGACAAGGGAGCAAGAAGTGCCCAAAGTCAACTCCTAATCCCCCCTCCCCTATGCTGGGCACCGGCCAGGACTCCAAAGCAAGGCCGTAGGACTTGCAGGACCCCCAGGGCCCATAAAGGATCTTATCCACCTTGAAGACGCGAAGCAACATGTGTGTGTGTTACGAGGAAGGTGCTTGTTGCTACGAAGGAGGAGGAGGAGGAGACAGAGGAGACGGAGGAGAAGTAGAGGCAGGAGGAGTAGTAGTAGTAGTAGAAGACGGCTACTAACATTTAACCCGGCTCCTCGTTGCCAAGCGGAGGCTGTTTCCCGCACTCCAAGCGAATAGATGGAACGCGCTGCAAGGTGGCGGAAAGAGTAGGAAGTAAAATAATGGAGATTGATTGATTTGATTGATTGATAGGAGGGTGAGAAGTGTCGATGCTTCCAAGGTCATTAGAGCCGTGATATTTGTTTTTCTTTAAGGGAATGCGGAAAACAATGAAGAAAATCACATATAGGTTAAGAAAGGAAAATAGTAGTTAATCCGGTTTTTTTAGCTGAAGGG
>NC_090746.1:118497243-118504743 GCF_036898095.1 Palaemon carinicauda | reverse complement strand
GAGATGACCCCCAATGGGCCATTTCCCTTGCAAGATGACCACTAGGTCATTTACTTCTATAGCATTAACTCCTGAAGGGAATTTACCTTGCAAGATGACCTCCAGGTGGCTATTTACTTTGTAAAATGACCCCCAGGAGATCATTTATCTGCTTATGATTGCCGGCTGAAGGCGATTTACCTGATAAGATAAGAGACAGGGCAGAGCCTTGAAGACCGACTATACTGTATAGACTTATAATCAAAGGCACATGTCCACCCAAGTAGAACCCCGGGAGGGCCAGGCATCGGCTAATGATGACTTAACAGGTAGAATTATAGACTCCCTAGCTCACAAGGACATTGAAGTTGCGGACGGCTTGAATGGTTCTCGAACTCTCAACCAACGGAATGCGAGTCGGAGATGTTTGTGCCAACTTCGTACATAGATAATTGTTAACCATCGAACTTAGGTTCCTGCGTTGCACCAGGAGGAGGAGGAGGAGGAGGAGGAGGAGGAGGAGGAGGAGGAGGAGAGAGAGAGAGAGAGAGAGAGAGAGAGAGAGAGAGAGAGAGAGAATATCGTTCGCCTAATGAAATTCATAAATCAATTCCCTCTGTGTTGGACTGCTATATACACTTTGGGAGAACCGTCTCTATTCAAAGCAGTGTTGTGATGCACACTAATTGTTATTTTAAAAAAATATATAGTTAATTATTACCTATTTTGTGATTTCCGTCATTTCTCGATTTCCTAGTAATGGTTTTAGTCGCTGTAACGAATTTCGATTTTTATTTATTTTACATTACGTTTGATGAATTATTTTCATTATCATATTCAGGCTGCGTATGAATTTATTCATAGCGTATTCTATCAGTTCAATTTAAAAGCTTTCACTAGTATTGGCGCTTCTGTTTACCCACATGAATACATGGGAAATTGCATTGAAAAATAACACTAACATTCACTGACTCTTTCAACTCTAGATTTCAAATCGAAATGACCGAGAAGTTACATACATACATACATACATATACCAAGGCACTTCCCCCAATTTTGGGGGGTAGCCGACATCAACAAATGAAACAAAAACAAAAAAGGGGACCTCTACTCTCTACATCCTATGAGACATTGACCGAGAAGTTATATCTGATAATTAATGTTATACCCAAAGTCCCTATTTCCCTGCATCATGTATCTGCTTGACGTCAGCTGGTGTAAGCACGGATGGCTCACGAGCGCTGGCACGTAATTAAACTGAACTATTTGAACGCCACAGCAGCTAAGGTGTGGTTCTGTGTTGTGGAATTTATCTCTTGCGTAACACCTCCTCCACGGTAGATTGTTTACATTCGTCGTTCGTAGGCCTTCCGCATTGGGTCTGACTACCTCATGATCAGGTCTTATAGTTTGTACCTATTTGCATTACATTTTATCACTTTATTCGCGTTTATTTTTGTCTGTTATTCATATATTTCATATATATTAATAGTGCCATAGCCTCTGTACCATAGTTTTCCACTATCTTGGGTTAGAGTTCTCTCGCTTGAGGGTACACTCGGGCACACTGATCTATCTAGTTTCTCTTCCTCTTGCTTTGTTAGTTTTTATAGTTTATATAGGAAATGTTTATTTTAATGTTTTTACTGTTCTTAGAATATTTCATTTTACCTTGTTTCTTTTCCTCACTGGGCTATTTTCCCTGCTGGGTCCCCTGGGCTTCTAGCATCCTGCTTTTCCAACTAGGGTTGTAGCTTAGCATTTAATAATAATAATAATAATAATAATAATAATAATAATATTTAATGCCCGAGCTTTGTATAAGGATCATAACGCTGCTTAAACTCAATTGACATAAATATCTTTCTTTAGTTTATGTATGGAAGATCTATTTTAATGATGTACTGTTCATTACTCCCTTGCTGTTTATTTGTTTCCTTATTTCCTTCCTTCTCTGGGCTATTCTTCCCTTCTCTGGGCTATTCTTCCCTTCTCTGGGCTATTCTTCCCTTCTCTGGGCTATTCTTCCCTTCTCTGGGCTATTCTTCCCTTCTCTGGGCTATTCTTCCCTTCTCTGGGCTATTCTTCCCTTCTCTGGGCTATTCTTCCCTTCTCTGGGCTATTCTTCCCTTCTCTGGGCTATTCTTCCCTGTCGGATCTCTTGGGCTTAGTGGATTCTGCTTCCCCAACTATAGTCCATTTCTTTTAGCGATGCAGGTTTGCACCGACTCGCAGGGGTGCCCTTGTAGCTCGGAAAAGTTTCCTGATCGCTGATTGGTTAGAATTATCTTGTCCAACCAATCAGCGATCCGGAAACTTTTCCGAGCTATAAGGGCACCGCTGCGAGTCGGTGCAAATATGCATCGCTAAAAGAAATGGACTATAGTTATTGTTTGCCATTTGTATGGGATAAGCAAGGTTGCCTTCTTTTTGAGGGACTTTGCTTTGTTCGATACGTTGCCTGGATTATCAAATATTTTCTATCTTGTCATTACATTAAAAAATATTGATACAATAATCAATATAACTTTTTCTTAAATCAACATGGTTTTTTTCCCTTTTGTATGGGGGTAAGCAAGGCTGTCTTCTTTATGAGGTGGCTTGGCTTTGTTCGATACGTTGCCTGGATTATCTAACATATTTTCTATCTTGTCACTACATACCAAAGATATTGATACAATAATCAATATAACTTCTTAAATCAACATGTTTTTTTTTTTCCCTTTTGTATGGGGTAAGCAAGGTTGCCTTCTTTTTGAAGGACTTGGCTTTGTTCGATACGTTGCCCGGATTATCTAATATATTTTCTATCTTGTCATTACATTAAAAAATATTGATACAATAATCAATACAACTTCCTCTATTAGCATGCTTTTTTCCATTTCTGTATGGGGTAAGAAAGGCTGTCTTCTTTTTGAAGGACTTTGCTTTGTTCGATACGTTACCCGGATTATATATTATATTTTCTATCTTGTCAGTACATACCAAAGATATTGATACAATAATCAATACAACTTCTTCTATTAGCATGCTTTTTTTTCTTTCTGTATGGGGTAAGCAGGGTTGCCTTTTTTTTTGAAGGACTTTGCTTTGTTCGATACGTTGCCTGGATTATCTAATATATTTTCTATCTTGTCATTAGATACCAAAGATATTGATGCAATAATCAATATGACTTCTTCTTTTAGAATGCTTTTTTCCATTTCTGTATGGGGTAAGCAAGGTTGCCTTCTTTTTGAGGGGCTTGGCTTTGTTCGATACGTTGCCTGTATTATCTAATATATTTTCTATCTTGTCATTACATTAAAAAATATTGATACAATAATCAATATAACTTCTTAAATCAACATGTTTTTTTCCCCTTTTGTATGGGGTAAACAGGGTTGCCTTCTTCTTGAAGGACTTTGCTTTGTTCGATACGTTGCCTGTGTTATCTAATATTTTCTATCTTGTCACTATGTAGATTCCAATAATCAATACAGCTTTTAATAACATAATTTATTCCCATTTCTATGGGTTAAGTAAGGTAGCCTTCTCTTTGAAGGAATTTGCAAAGGCTTTGGGGTAGACCGTAGTCCCGATCGGCTGCCCTGCCTGACATCGTTTAGACCCTTATAGCGTATGTCAATATAACACAATTCAAAACAACAAATGCAACCGATTTTAGTAGACTGTAGGTCAAAGACCTCAGACATGTATGTTTATGTTTGGGGTTTAGCCAATTTTCATAACCACGCTGGCCAATGCAGATTGGTGATGGTGGGAGATTTTCGTCTGATCGCTCACAGCAAACCAACCTAGTATGGGTGGCCCAGACTAGTAAAGCTTTGCTGATAATGGAAATACGCAAACTCTTTCACAACGTCAAGGTAACCCCGCTCAATAAATAATTAAATAATGTATTTATATTCTATGAGTATAATAGAGAAAATACAGCAACACTAATAATTTATTTTCTTGTTGAATGGCATGAATTAATGGGATCTAGAATGGGTGAAGAAATGAAATAAGTTAGTATGTCGATTGAAATAAGGGAAAAGACGAAAAGAAATAAAGAGAAGGTTTTATGGAAAGGTGCTTTTAAAAATACATATAGAGAGCTTTGCTGAATAAACTTCTCCGGAAAGGGAGATTTTATATTCTTGTTTATATTTCCTCAGAAAAAAAAATAAATTAGAAATTGGTGAGACAACCAAAACGACGTAAGTACGTGTGTTTATGTACGAAATGTAATATACAAAATTTGGTATTACTTCACTAGCAGGGGTATATAACATCTGGCTTTCGTTTTATAGGTCACAGACCCCTGCAGGTGTTCAGATGGTAAAATTCCTCTCATTTTGTTCTTTACTGAGTTTCTAGCCTAAATATTGCCTGGACCAAAACCTAAAATGCTTCATAAATGGTTCCTGCTTTTCCAGGTAGCTTCAGAATGGCTACATCTATTTTTTTTTTTTTTATTTAACTAACAGACTGATTATTCTCTGGTATTTTAATCAACACTATTCAAGACCTCTCTTCCCCGTACATCATTCCTAAAATCCTGAGCAAGTCCCCTAGTTAAGAGATGCAGTTCTTTCGCCCATAGGCCTCAACAGATTCCTTCCAAGACTTCGGAATGTCTTATCGAGACCTTGGTACCTCTTCCTGAGGCCTCAAAATTTCTCTCCGAGATTTTGATGCCTCTTCCTGAGGCCTCAAAGAGTTTTTGGTACCTCCCACCCGAGGCCTCAAAAAATCTCCCGAGATCTTGGTACCTCTTACCCGAGGCCTCAAACTTCTCCCCAAGGTCTAGTGCCTCTTTTCTAAGGCCTCAAAACTTCTCCAAGAGATCTCGGTACCTCTTATCCGAGGCCTCAAAACTTCTCCCCGAGCTCTCGATGCTTTTTCCTGAGGCCTTAGAACTTCTTCCCGAGATCTAGGTGCCTCTTTCCTAAGGCCTCAAACCTTCTCCCCAAGATCTAGGTGCCTCTTTCCCAAGGCCTCAAAACTTCTCTCCGAGATCTTGGTGCCTCTTCCTGCGGCCTCAAAAACTTCTCCCCGAGATCTTGATTCCTCTTCCTGAAGCCTCAAACCTTCTTCCCGAGTTCTCGGTGCCTCTTTCCTGAGGCATCGATACTTCTCCCCCGAGATCTTGGTACCTCTTACCCGAGGCCTCAAAACTTCTCACCGAGCTCTTGAAGACTTTTATCTGAGGCCTCAAAACTTCTCCCCCGAGCTCTTGAAGCCTTTTTCCTAAAGCCTCAAAACTTCTCCCCAGAGCACTTGATGCCTTTTCCTGAGGCCTCAAAACTTCTCTCCTGAGCTTTTGAAGCCTTTTATCTGAGGCCTCAAAACTTCTCCCCCGAGCTCTTGAAGCCTTTTTCCTAAAGCCTTAAAACTTCTCCCCCGAGCTCTTGAAGCCTTTTCCTGAGGCCTCAAAACTTCTCCCCCGAGCTTTTGAAGCCTTTTTCCTAAAGCCTTAAAACTTCTCCGCCGAGCACTTGATGCCTTTTCCTGAGGCCTCAACAATCCCCCCCCCCCCGCCCCCCCAAAAAAAATCAAGGTTCCTCTTTCCTGAGGCCTCAAAACTTCTTCCCGAGATAATGGTTCCTCTTTCCCCAACCTTCAAAACTTCCTTTTGATACGGAAACCTCGGTCCACCACCGGCCCAAGACCTCATTTTCTTGACATGTGTCCCTTGGAAACGGTGGTCGCAATGCGAGATGGCATTTCCTCCGGGGGGAAATGTACCGCTTGGTCTGGGACTTGGAGCATCTGGTATCCATCTTGTGTTTCCCCTCGTTTCCCTTCGGACGAAGACGCGTTTCGTTCTTCTGTTTCCCTGTCCACTGTTTCCGGTTTCCCCGGTACCTCTTTGTTGCGTTCGAGTTCGTGTGATTAGTTTTGTATTCATTTTCTCTTTTCGTTCTTTGAAAATACTGTGATATGTATATGTATATATATATATATATATATATATATATATATATATATATATATATATATATATATATATACTGTACATGTGTGCGTGTGTTGTGTATACTATAGATGCTATACTGTATATACTTGTGTGTATATATATATATATATATATATATATATATATATATATATATATATATATACATACATATGTGTCTATACACATACATACATACATTATATATTTATATATATATATATATATATATACATATATATATACCTGTATATTGTATATATATATGTATATATAAAATATATATATATACAATTAGAGCTCCAGCAGTAAGCGCTTATTTATTTTTACTAAATCATAGAAAATTCCCTGTATATAACACCTCGTTTGCATGAATTTGCTTTCAAGATTTTCGCATTAACTCTCCCCATGTATTTCGCGTTCCCTTCATCTTTTGAGAGAGAGAGAGAGAGAGAGAGAGAGAGAGAGAGAGAGAGAGAGAGAGAGAGAGAGAGAGAGAGAGAGAGAGAGCATTGAAATGTGGCTTACAAATGATTTGAAAGGAGTCATGTTATTGGATAGCATATGGTGCTGAAGATAAGCCGGCTTCTATTGTGTGCCTCAGAATGGAATAAGAAGATAATTCTATTTTTAACCCCCCCCCCCAATCCCCCCCCACCCCACCAAAAAAAATTGAATGGCTCAAATGCGATTTATTCCAGTGGTTGAATTTCTTCGTTCAATGATCATTTTTGCAGTGTTGATAACCTCATTTCGAGATAATTATAAAATCAGTATGATACAGAGGTTACAGTTCTCTTGCTTGAGGGTACACTTCTGCACATTGCTGTATTTGTCTTATTTTTGCAGTGTTGATAACATAAAATTTCGCGATAACTATAAAATCAAGTATGATACAGAGGTTACAGTTCTCTTGCTTGAGGGTACACTTGTGCACATTGCTGTATTATGTTTCATTTTTGCAGTGTTGATAACCTAAACATTTCGCGATAACTATAAAATCAAGTATGATACAGAGGTTACAGTTCTCTTGCTTGAGGGTACACTTGCGCACATTGCTGTATTATGTTTCATTTTTGCAGTGTTGATAACCTAAACATTTCGCGATAACTATAAAATCAAGTATGATACAGAGGTTACAGTTCTCTTGCTTGAGGGTACACTTGCGCACATTGCTGTATTATGTTTCATTTTTGCAGTGTTGATAACCTAAACATTTCGCGATAACTATAAAATCAAGTATGATACAGAGGTTACAGTTCTCTTGCTTGAGGGTACGCTTGTGCACATTGCTGTATTATGTTTCATTTTTGCAGTGTTGATAACCTAAACATTTCGCGATAACTATAAAATCAAGTATGATAAGAGGTTACAGTTCTCTTGCTTGAGGGTACACTTGTGCACATTGCTGTATTATGTTTCATTTTTGCAGTGTTGATAACCTAAACATTTCGCGATAACTATAAAATCAAGTATGATACAGAGGTTACAGTTCTCTTGCTTGAGGGTACGCTTGTGCACATTGCTGTATTATGTTTCATTTTTGCAGTGTTGATAACCTAAATATTTCGCGATAA
>NC_090746.1:118479878-118492378 GCF_036898095.1 Palaemon carinicauda | reverse complement strand
GGATGTAAAAGGGAGCTAGTGAGGGTTGAAGAGCTAATAAAACCGGGGGTAAAAAGTAAATATCAGGAAAGGTTGAAAATGGCATATGACGAGGTGAGAGTAAGAGAAACTGGTAATTTAGAGGAGGAGTGGAAGTTAGCAAAAGAAAATTTTGTTGGGATTGCAAGTGATGTATGTGGCAAGAAGGTTGTTGGAGGCAGCATGAGGAAGGGCAGTGAATGGTGGAATGAAGGAGTGAAGGTAAAAGTGGAAGAGAAAAAGAGGGCTTTTGAAGAATGGCTGCAGAGTAATAGTATAGAGAAGTATGAAAAATATAGAGAGCAAAAGGTGGAAGTAAAGCGCAAGGTACGTGAGGCAAAGAGGGGCAGCTGACCTGAGGTGGGGTCAGGGACTGGGTCAGTCATATGAAGAGAATAAGAAGAAGTTTTGGAAAGAAGTGAAGAGAGTAAGGAAGGCCGGCGCAAGAATTGAAGAGACAGTGAAAGATGGAAATGGAAGGTTGTTAAAAGGAGAGGAGGCAAGGAAAAGGTGGGCGGAATATTTTGAAAGTTTGCTGAATGTTGAGGATGGATAGGGAGGCAGATATAATTGCTGTTCCAGGTGTTGAGGTGCCAGTGATGGGAGATGAGAATGAGAGAGAGATTACAATAGAGGAAGTGAGGAGCAGCACTAGATGAAACGAGAGTAGGAAAAGCATCTGGTATGGATGGTGTGAAAGCTGAGATGTTGAAGGAAGGGGTGTGACTGTACTTGAATGGTTGGTGAGATTGTTTAATGTGTGTTTTGTGTTGTCAATGGTACCAGTAGATTGGGTCTGTGCATGTATTGTACCACTATATAAGGGTAAGGGAGATGTGCAAGAGTGTTGTAATTCAAGAGGTATTAGTTTGTTGAGTGTAGTTGGAAAAGTGTATGGTAGAGTACTGATTAATAGGATTAAGGATAAAACAGAGAATGCAATCTTGGAAGTACAGGGTGGTTTTAGAAGAGGTAGGGGTTGTATGAATCAGATTTTTACAGTTAGGCAGATATGCGAGAAATATTTAGCAAAAGGTAAGGAGGTGTATGTTGCGTTTATGGATCTGGAGAAAGCATATGATAGAGTTGATAGGGAAGCAATGTGGAATGTGATGAGTTATATGGAGTTGGTGGAAGGTTGTAGCAAGCAGTGAAAAGTTTCTACAAAGGGTAGTAAAGCATGTGTTAGAATAGGAAATGAAGTGAGCGATTGGTTTCCGGTGAGAGTGGGGCTGAGACAGGGATGTGTGATGTCACCGTGGTTGTTTAACTTGTATGTTGATGGAGTGGTGAGAGAGGTGAATGCTCGAGTGCTTGGACCGAGGAATAAAACTGGTAGGGCGAGAATGATCATGAATGGGAGTAAATCAGTTGTTGTTTGCGGATGATACTGTACTGGTAGCAGACACAGAAGAGAAGCTTGACCGACTAGTGACAGAATTTGGAAGGGTGTGTGAGAGAAGGAAGTTGAGAGTTAATGTGGGTAAGAGTAAGGTTATGAGATGTACGAGAAGGGAAGGTGGTGCAAGGTTGAATGTCATGTTGAATGGAGAGTTACTTGAGGAGGTGGATCAGTTTAAGTACTTGGGGTCTGTTGTTGCAGCAAATGGTGGAGTGGAAGCAGATGTACGTCAGAGAGTGAATGAAGGTTGCAAAGTGTAAGGGAGTAGTAAAAAATAGAGGGGTTGGGCATGAATGTAAAGAGAGTTCTATATGAGAAAGTGATTGTACCAACTGTGATGTATGGATCGGAGTTGTGGGGAATGAAAGTGGTGGAGAGACAGAAATTGAATGTGTTTGAGATGAAGTGTCCTGAGGAGTATGGCTGTGTATCTCGAGTAGATAGGGTTAGGAACGAAGTGGTGAGGGTGAGAACAGGTGTAAGAAATGAGTTAGCGGCTAGAGTGGATATGAATGTGTTGAGGTGGTTTGGCCATGTTGAGAGAATGGAAAATGGCTGTATGCTAAAGAAGGTGATGAATGCAAGAGTTGGATGGGAGAAGTACAAGAGGAAGGCCAAGGTTTGGGTGGATGGATGGTGTGAAGAAAGCTCTGGGTGATAGGAGGATAGATGTGAGAGAGGCAAGAGAGCGTGCTAGAAATAGGAATGAATGGCGAGCGATTGTGACGCAGTTCCGGTAGGGCCCTGCTGCTTCCTCCGGTGCCTTAGATGGACCGCGGAGGGTAGCAGCAGTAGGGGACTCAGCAGTATGAAGCTTCATCTGTGGTGGAAATGTGGGAGGTTGGGCTGTGGCACCCTAGCAGTACCAGCTGAACTCGGCTGAGTTCCTGGTTAGGCTGGAGGAACGTAGAGAGTAGAGGTCCCCTTTTTTGTTTTGTTTCTTGTTGTTGTCGGCTACCCCCCCCAAAAATTGGGGGAAGTGCCTTTGGTATATGTATGATGTATAAATATATATATATATATATATATATATGTATATATATTATATATATATATATATATATTTATATATATATATATATATATATATATTTATATATACATATACATATACACCGACGTAAGACAATATACCCAATAGATCAGCAAATGATGAAGTTTGAATTCGTAACTAAAGCCGAATATTTCGGCCCAGTTTCAAGTCGTAATGACCACAACGTAATTGCCTCTATGCACGAAGACTCATCGACTTCATAACAAGACTCATCGATTTTTACGGACACGTATTCACGGCCAAGACAAATATGCGCACCGCATTTGAAATTGGCGAAGCCCAAAGCTTCTTTTCTGCGCTATAAATAACCCGCAAATTATATAACATTATATAAAAACAACTTTTGCCGATATCTATCATGAGCCAAGGTGCGATTTTAATTAATTTTTTTTTTTTAAACATAATTGGAATTTGATCCGATGATGCAAATACTCAAAAAATATTTTTAAAAATGTAAAATTAACGTTTTTAAAACGTGATTGGAATTTGGTCCGATGATAAAAATACTCAAAAAATAAAAAATATCTTTAAAAATGTAAAATTAACGTCATGAAAACATGAAGTCTATTAAAAAACTAATTAGATTAATTGATAACAAAATGATTGAATTTTCGATTTTAGGGCAGGGCAACATTTATTTTAAACAAACAGAAGTATCCCGTCAAAAATATGCATTTCAAAAGTCTACCATCATTGTTAGAAGGGGATGGTTATTATTCCCCCCAAAAAATAATGAAAGTGAAAGAGCATACCTTTATAAAAATCCACCCCCCCCCCAAAAAAAAAAAATGAAAAAAGTGTATTCACTCCAGCCCTGAATCATCAGCAGAGTCGGAAAGAGCATTTTTGGTAGGAGAGCGAGCCTTCCATTGTACACTAACTTTAGGAGGCTGGAAAAAACCATATTAGTTCTGGAAAAAACATCCGAGTGGAGGCTGGAATAGGTGAAATACAAAAAGAATGAGTTTATTTCCACTTTTCACATCACTGATCGGTATTTTTATTTTTCCATGTCTCCTGTTATGTCTGTGTTTCATAGCTGTTTTTATTCTTCTTGTATTTTTGCAGCCAAAGAGGAACATGAACCTTGCTTTCCTTGATTGACTATTTGTGTCAATTATTATGTGCGTTTCATAGCTTTCTGTATTCTTCTTGTATTTTTACAGCAAAGAGAACATGAACCTTGCTTTCCTTGATTGACTACTTTTGTCAATCATCAACCAATTTGGGTTGTTGTGGCCTATTGAAAACGACCCTACCTAGCATTCTGCCAGACTGGGGTTCGAGTCCCCCCTCAAGCTCGAATAATTTCTTATAGTATCTGCAACCTCATATCCTTGTGAGCTGAGGATTTTACAAAGTCACAATGGGTCATGGCCTATTGAAAACATCCCTACCTAGCATTCTGCCAGGACTGGGGTTCGAGTCCCCCTCAAGCTCGATAATTCCTTATAGTATCTACAACCTCAATATCCTTGTGAGCTGAGGATTTTACAAAGTCACAATGAAGAGCAAAAAACCATTCCCATGAGTAATCGATCAATGCTAATTCATCCCCCGTCTAGCTCGCTTTTCATACGAGAGGCCAACTGACGTTTGCTTTCCTTGAATGACTACTTTTGTCAATTATCAACCTATTTGGGTGATGGTCTACTGAAAACATCCCTACCTAGCATTCTACCAGACTGGGGTTCGAGTCCCCCCTCAAGCTCGATAATTAATTATAGCATCTGCAACCTCAAATCCTTGTGAGCTGAGGATTTTACAAAGTCACAATGAAGAGCAAAAAAACCATTCCCATGAGTAATCGATCAATGCTAATTCATCCCCCCGTCTAGCTCGCTTTTCATACGAGAGGCAACTGACGTTTGCTTTCCTTGAATGACTACTTTTGTCAATTATCAACCTATTTGGGTGATGGTCTATTGAAAACATCCCTTCCTAGCATTCTGCTAGACTGGGGTTCGATTCCCTCTCAAGCACGACAATTTCTTATAGCATCTGCAACCCTCAAATCCTTGTGAGCTGAGGATCTTAACGAGTCACAATGAAGAGCAAAAAACCATTCCCATGAGTAATCGATCAATGCTAATTCATCCCCCGTCTAGCTCGCTTTTCATACGAGAGGCAACTGACGTTTGCTTTCCTTGAATGACTACTTTTGTCAATTATCAACCTATTTGGGTGATGGTCTATTGAAAACATCCCTACCTAGCATTCTGCCAGACTGGGGTTCGAGTCCCCCTCAAGCTCGATAATTCCTTATAGTATCTGCAACCTCAATATCCTTGTGAGCTGAGGATTTTACAAAGTCACAATGAACAGCAAAAAACCATTCCCATGAGTAATCCGATCAATGCTAATTCATCCCCCGTCTAGCTCGCTATTCATACGAGAGGAAAAACTGACGTTTGCTTTCCTTGAATGACTACTTTTGTCAATTATCAACCAATTTGGGTTGTGGTGGCCTATTGAAAACATCCCTACCTAGCATTCTGCCAGACTGGGGTTCGAGTCCCCCCTCAAGCTCGATAATTCCTTATAGCATCTGCAACCCTCATATCCTTGTGAGCTGAGGATCTTAACGAGTCACAATGAAGAGCAAAAAAACATTCCCATGAGTAATCGATCAATGCTAATTCATCCCCCCATCTAGCACGCTTTTCGTACGAGAGGCAACTGACGTTCATATAACAATTGTCAGCGATCTACCAAAGGAGATTCCAAAGGAGATTACTAATCACCACAGCAACTCCTGAAGGAATCTTCTCTTAAATCCCCTTAAGGCAGTCTCAGGTCACGTATCATCCCGAGAAGGTTAAAAGCTTGACCTGCTTTTTCACTCAAAAGACTGTTTTCACTCGTGGCTTGAGAGTTCGTGTTTTTATTAGGTGACAGTTTTGACAGAAGTTCAGTTCATCGACTGATAAAAATTATAAAATGAAATAATAAACTTAGGCGGTAGTAAATCTAGACAATTTTGGTTTCGTGTCATTTTTTAACTTTCTTCCACTTAAATAAATCTATCTATCTATCCCTCCATCCATATAACTATCTATCTATCTATCTATCCCTCCATCCATATAATCTATCTTCTATCTATCTATCCATCTATCTATATACCCATCTATCTATCTATCTATCGTTCTTTGATGACCAATTCCATTAAAACTTATTTATCCATTACTATTATTATTAGTATAAACATCCCTGTTATTATCATTATTATTATTATTATTATTATTATTATTATTATCCTTTTCCTTCGCAGTACGTCCACATGACTGAGGTAAAGAAACAAAATCCTTTTATTCTATTACCATTTTCATTAAAACTTATCTATCCATTACTCTTACTAGTAGAATAAATATCACTGTCATCATTATTATTATAATTAATATCTTTATCGTTCGCAGTATGTTCGCATCCCTTTCGCAATATGTCCGCATCCCTTTCGCAATATGTCCGCATCCCTTTCGCAATATATCCGCATCCCTTTCGCAATATGTCCCGCATCCCTTTCGCAATATATCCACATCCCTTTCGCAATATGTTGGCATCCCTTTCGCAATATGTCCGCATCCCTTTCGCAATATTTTCGCATCCCTTTCGCATATGTTCGCATCCCTTTCGCAATATGTCCGCATCCCTGAGGTAGAGAAATAAAATCCTTTTTTGGACGATCATTTTCATTAAAACTTATCTATTCATTACTATTATTATTAGTATAATTATCCCTGTTATTATTATAACTATCATTATCCTTATAATTCACAATATATCAGTATCATAGAGGTAAACTGAACAAAACTGACCTTCACTCTTTTAAAGACTAAAGCAATTAAACAGAGGAAAAATACAGTTACGTAACATCGTCTCAAGGATAACATTCACATAAGTGACGTGACAATTCGATAGTTACAAAATGCTAATAAAGATGGCGCTCACCAAAAAAAAAAAAAAAAAAAAAATGAACTTATATAAAATCCTAATAAATATAATAAAGATGGCGCTCACCAAAAAAAAAAACAAAAAAAAAAAAAACACTATTTTGAACTTATATAAAATCCTAATAAATATAATAAAGATGGCGCTCACAAAAAAAAAAAAAAAAAAACACTATTTTGAACTTATATAAAATCCTAATAACATATGGCGCTCACCCCAAAAAAAAAATACATTATTATGAACTTATGACACAGCAAAACGCACATAACCTTATTTTTTATAGAACCATAAAAAGAAAAACGTGATGCTAAATGAAATCTCTTATCTTAGTTTTGTTCTTTTACAAGGATAATTATGCAAAGGGAATTAGGAACTCAAGATATAATTTAAAAGGCTTATTTTTTTTCACATGCTACAAAGCACTTTGAGTCTACAATGATAGTTAATTATAAACTTGTAAACGTTACATCAAAATGTCAGTGAATTTAACCTTGGAAAAAACATTATATTCATAAAAGGTTAACAAAGAAATTCAGATATTTTATATATATATATATATATATATATTATATGCATATATATTATATATATATATATATATATTATATGCATATATATTATATATATATATATATATATATTATATATATATATATATATATATAAATATATATATAAACCAAGCCTTATTTAAATGACAGAAAGGACACTTGAACAAATATAAAATTCGATATTGAAGTTATATCTAAAGTATTATAATTTATTCATATTTTCCGTATATTCTAGACCTGTTCATTCCCTGAATATTCTATATACCTTAAATCTCTCTTTATTTCATTATTGACATTTTGTGTCTCCTTTTTACCCAGTGTCTTTCCAACGTGTCTAATGTGACAACGAAACCCGGTATACTCTGACGGTCACCCATCCAAGAATTGGACGAAACAAATGTTGTTTTAACTGTATCATATTTTCTTGTTTCTAACTGTCGATGTCATGATATATTGATTGAGAAATGCACTGATGGAATAAATCATACAAATAAAATTTTCCCTTGTTCCCTTATAGATTATTGCTGTTATTATTATTATTATTATTATTATTTATTATTATTATTATTATTATTATTGCTATTATTATTTATTATTATTATTATTATTATTATTATTATTATTGTTGTTGTTATTGTTACTGTTATTACTATGATAATAATAATAATAATTATAATTATTATGATTATTATGATTATTATTATTACTATTACTGTAACTATTATTACTATTATCATTATTATTATCATTATTATTTCTTAATCAGAGCATAATCAAAACTACAAATAAAAAGAATTATCTATTATTATTATTCTGCGAAAAATAATCGTGTAAAAAAAAAAATAATAAATCCAGAAAAGTTTGTCGTCTTCCACCAAACAGTGTGTCTCGGTAAACAGCGCTAAGTAAACACGCTGAAATTTTACAAGTGTTTACACCCTTACAGCAATACATTTCGTATCATCACAGTATGCCATCGCATGAATTTGCTTGATCAAAAATATCATCACACATTAACCCTTTTACCCCCACTGGACGTACTGATACATTTCACAAAACTCATCTCTTTACCCCCATGGACGTACTGATACTTCCTTGCAAATAACTGCTATTTACATTTTTTTTGCATATTTTTGATAACTTTCTGAGAAACTTCAGGCATTCTTCAAAAGAATGAGACCAATCTGACCTCTCTATGACGAAAATTAAGGCTGTTAGAGCAATTTGAAAAATATATATTGCAAAATGTGCTTGAAAAAAAATGCCTTGGGGGTTAAGGGTTGGAAAGTTCCATAGCCTGGGGTGAAAGGGTTAAGAATTTCTAAATTCCTATTCTATTTCCATTGAGAAAAAAAAGTTAAATTGTATATTACAAGATAGGCAATTGAATTATGCACATTTTGAAATGTTTCATGAAAATCGGCTAAGAATTGACCACGATATAGCAAAAATATGTAAAGAATTTCTAAATTTCTATTCTGTTTCCATTGAGAAAAAGAGCTATATTGTATATTACAAGATAGGCAATTGAATTACGCATATTTTGGCACTAGTTTCATGCAAATCGGATAAGAATTGACCACGATATAGCAAAAATTATGTTTTTTTTACCTTGACCTTCAAAAACGTTGAAAACAGAATAGAGCATCGAAAAGTACTAAAAGGATCGCCTTCTGTGTCATTGCAGTATCCCTACAAAAGAGAGAGAGAGAGCGAGGAGAGAGAGAGAGAGAGAGAGAGAGAGCTTCTCTACTTCGTCGTAAAATTGTCTCTTCTGTGTGTGAGAGAGAGAGAGAGAGAGAGAGAGAGAGAAGGGGGTTCTCTACTTCGTCGTAAAATTATCGCTTCTGAGAGAGAGAGAGAGAGAGAGAGAGAATCTACTTCTTTGCTTCGTCGTAAAATTATCGTTTCTGAGAGAGAGAGAGAGAGAGAGAGAGAGAGAGAGAGATCTACTTTACTTCGTTGGGTTGAAAAACCTGTTTAAAAGGTCCTGTAAAATTTACCGTCGTTAATGGACCCAAAAGTGGTGATATTACCGCCTCATAATTTTCATGACGATTCGTATTTGCATAATAGTCTTCACTTTCAATACCTAATAGGCGGTTCAGCAGCCCACATGCCATCACACGATTTCAATGCAGCCACCCGTTACAAAATGGTTGTATTGTAGCTTATATTATAAACTTACATGTTAAATTTGACTATTGTTTCGAGAAAGAGAGAGAGAGAGAGAGAGAGAGAGAGAGAGCCATATTCCAGTAAAGCGAGCGAGGGTTATGAAAGAGCAACAACATGAGAATAAAGCGAGCGAGGTTATGAAAGAGCAACGACTTGAGAGTAAAGCGAGCGAGGTTATGAAAGAGCGACAACTTGAGGAGTAAAGCGAGCGAGGTTATGAAAGAGCGACAACTTGAGGAGTAAAGCGAGCGAGGTTATGAAAGAGCAACAACTTGAGAGTTAAGCGAGCGAGGTTATGAAAGAGCGACAACTTGAGAGTAAAGCGAGCGAGGTTATGAAAGAGCAACAACTTGAGGAGTAAAGCGAGCTATGTCATGAAAGAGCGACAACTTGAGAGTAAAGCGAGCGAGGTTATGAAAGAGCGACAACTTGAGGAGTAAAGCGAGCTATGTCATGAAAGAGCGACAACTTGAGACGTAAAGCGAGCGAGGTTATGAAAGAGCAACAACTTGAGGAGTAAAGCGAGCCAGGTTATGAAAGAGCAACAACTTGAGAGTAAAGCGAGCGAGGTTATGAAAGAGCGACAACTTGAGGAGTAAAGCGAGCTATGTCATGAAAGAGCGACAACTTGAGAGTAAAGCGAGCGAGGTTATGAAAGAGCAACAACTTGAGGAGTAAAGCGAGCCAGGTTATGAAAGAGCAACAACTTGAGAGTAAAGCGAGCGAGGTTATGAAAGAGCAACAACTCGAGAGTACAGCGAGCGAGGTTATGAAAGAGCAACAACTTGAGAGTAAAGCGAGCGAGGTCATGAAAGAGCAACAACTCGAGAGTAAAGCGAGCGAGGTTATGAAAGAGCAACAACTTGAGAGTAAAGCGAGCGAGGTTATGAAAGAGCAACAACTTGAGGAGTAAAGCGAGCGAGGTCATGAAAGAGCAACAACTTGAGAGGTAAAGCGAGCGATGTTATGAAAGAACAACGACTTGAAGAGTAAAGCGAGCGAGGTCATGAAAGAGCAACAACTCGTGACTAAAGCGAGCGATGTTATGAAAGAGCAACAAAGAGCAACAACTTGAGAGTAAAGCGGGCGATGTTATGAAAGAGCAACAAAGAGCAACAACTTGAGAGTAAAGCGGGCGATGTTAAGAAAGAGCAACAAAGAGCAACAACTTGAGAGTAAAGCGAGCGATGTTATGAAAGAGCAACAAAGCGCAACAATTTGAGAGTAAAGCGAGCGAGGTTATGAAAGAGCAACAAAGCGCAACAATTTGAGAGTAAAGCGAGCGAGGTTATGAAAGGGCAACAAAGAGCAACAACCTGAGAGTAAAGTGAGCGAGGTTATGAAAGAGCGACAACAACAGTAGATCAACAGGTTTAGCCCTAATACTCCTCCTTCTAGGAAGCGAATTCAACAGCTTTTCTTGCTTATGTGAACAGGTTTCTGACGGCTCAAGAGAATGGAACGCGTTTGCTGTGACAGGGTAAAGGATATATAATGGGGTCTTGATTGTATCCCTTCAGACAAAGGGAAGGAGCAATGTAACATCAGCAAGAGGGTGATGATGATAATAATAATAATAGCAGTTAACATTGTAATAATTATCATTATCACAACTTACTTGCAATCATTATCATGTGATAACCCACATATAAAACATGTGAAAACTGTAAGACTAAAGAAGAGGAGATAAATAACTACACTAATAAATAAACGAAACTAATATATATATATATATATATATATCCTTTCTCTCTTTACCTCTAACGTCTTGCTTATTTGTTTTCATTATTCTCTCTCTCTCTCTCTCTCTCTCT
The DNA here is from genome assembly GCF_036898095.1 of Palaemon carinicauda. Classification (NCBI taxonomy): domain Eukaryota; kingdom Metazoa; phylum Arthropoda; class Malacostraca; order Decapoda; family Palaemonidae; genus Palaemon; species Palaemon carinicauda. The sequence goes on along the minus strand of NC_090746.1, from coordinate 118,481,413 downwards.
CTCTCTCTCTCACCTCACATAAGATATGACTAACCACAAAACTGCCCAGAACAAAGTGGAAATAAAAAATATAATAATCAGAGAAAATACTATATCTTAAAATAATTGCAACAAGATGAATAAAAGCAGAAGTGAAGAAATACTGTGTTAGAAAAAAACTTGCATAAAATATTTTGAAACGAATAATGACTGCTAGAAAAGAATAAAAAAAAAAAAGGTCATGTGAATTTTATCGCCTTCGTCTAAATTCTAAGCTCGTTTTAATTTGCATACCTAAGTTCCCCCTCTCTACTAAATTGAGATTCCTTTCTCAAGAAAGTCATTATAATCCCTATAAATCTCTTTGCAAAGTAAATACTATTTTATGAGCTTTTCTTCTTCCAAAGATGAAATTTTGTTATCTAAGTTACTTTTCCTTTCGTAAACAAATCTCAAATTGCATTATTTGTATGAAAACCAATTGTTTTGTTGTATAACAAAGTTATCAAGTTGAAAGAAAGCTTCTATTGCATGAGAAAGTTCCATTTTTAAAGAAAAGAAAGTTCCATTTCCAAACAAGAGTATCCTTCTACTCGTAAAGAAAGCTCAAATTGCATTTGTATAAAAACCAATTGCTTTCTTGTATAATAAAGTTATCATGTTAAAAGAAAGCTTCTATTGCATAAGAAAGTTCCATTTTTAAAGAAAGGAAAGTTCCACTTGCAAACAAGAGTATCCTACTCGTAAAGAAAGCTCAAATTGCATTATTTGTATAAAAACCAATTGCTTTGTTGTATAATAAAGTTATCATGTTAAAAGAAAGCATAAAGTTCCATTTTTAAAGAAAAGAAAGTTCCATTTGCAAACAAGAGTATCCATCTATTCGTGAAGAAAGCTCATATTTCAATATTTGTATAAAAACCAATTGCTTTGTTATATAACAAAGTTACCAAGTTAAAAGAAAGCTTCTATTGCATAAGAAAGTTCCATTTTTAAAGAAAAGAAAGTTCCACTTGCAAACAAGAGTATCCTTATAGAAAGATTGGCTATGAGAAAGTTCCATTTTTAAAGAAAAGAAAGTTCCACTTGCAAACAAGAGTATCCTTATAGTAAGATTGGCTATGAGAAAGTTCCATTATTTAAGAAAAGAAAGTTCCACTTGCAAACAAGAGTATCCTTATAGTAAGATTGGCTATGAGAAAGTTCCATTTTTAAAGAAAAGAAAGTTCCACTTGCAAACAAGAGTATCCTTATAGTAAGATTGGCTATGAGAAAGTTCCATTTTTAAAGAAAAGAAAGTTCCACTTGCAAACAAGAGTATCCTTACAGAAAGATTGGCTTCACCTGACATCCTCCAAAACCCCTCCTGTGGACTTTGTGTCAAACAGATTTATTCTGCGTTTGAAGTGGATATTGCCTGGGAGAGCTTACCTCATACCTCTGAGAGAGAGAGAGAGAGAGAGAGAGAGAGAGTGTGTTACAAGGAGTTTGGAAGTCTCAAAGACTTTTTAGTTCATCCGCGGAGACTCCCTTTGCTATTTGGTAGAGCGATTTAG
>NC_090746.1:118469878-118477378 GCF_036898095.1 Palaemon carinicauda | reverse complement strand
TAAAGCCATCATTGGAAAATATCAGTTGGCTCCGGCCAGAGAGAGAGAGAGAGAGAGAGAGAATAATGAAAACAGAGAAGCAAGAAGCTAGAGATAAAGAGAGAAAGGAGATATATAGATATATATAGCAAGTATCTTATCAATTACAATTGAGACAAAAAATATAGTCTTCGCTGGAAAATATCAGTTGGCTCCGACCAGAGAGAGAGAGAGAGAGAGAGAGAGAGATAAAAACTCGATCCTAAACCCACCACAGGGCAAAAATAATTATCTTGGGTATCCCAAAGAGACCTGGCATAAATTTATAATGGTCGTCTTAAAAAAAAAAAAAATATAAAAAAATAAAATGGACATTGTACCTGTAACCTCGGTTACCTGTTAATTATGGGGGGGGGGAAATGAAAGGTAAGTTTTTATTAGTACACTGTAATGAGATGACTCTAAGGGTATTGTTTACGTCTTACTATGAACAGTTATGTAATCTTGATGTGTGTATATATACAGCAGGATGCTATAAGCCCAAGGGCTCCAACAGGGAAAATAGCCCAGTGTGGAGAGGCGGTGGAACAGGTAGAACATTGTGCCTGAGTGTACCCTCATGTACAGTTATATAATATTGTGTGTATATATAGCAGGATGCTATAAACACAAGGGCTCCAACAGGGAAAATAGCCCAGTGTGGAGAGGTGGTAACAGGTAGAACATTGTGCCTGAGTGTACCTTCATATAGTTATATAATATTGTGTATATATACACCAGGATGCTATAAGCCCAAGGGCTCCAACAGGGAAAATAGCCCAGTGTGGAGAGGCGGTAACAGGTAGAACATTGCGCCTGAGTATACCCTCATGTACAGTTATATATTGTGTGTATATATAGCAGGATGCTATAAGGTCAAGGGCTTCAATAGGAAAAATAGCCCAGTGAGGAAAGGAAATAAGGTAAACAGATAGAATATTGTGCCCGAGTGTACCCTCCAAAGAGAGAGAGAGAGAGAGAGAGAGAGAGAGAGTATAATGGTTTCCAATTGATATCAATAAAATAAACTTAATGTTCACAATTAATAACAATAATAATAATAATAATAATAATAATAATAATAATAACAATATTAAAAAACAACGTAAATAATAACATTGAAATCGGAAAATAAATTGGCAAGTTTCCACACAGATTCAACAGCCTTGATCAGGGAAAAAAAAATTGGCGAAATTTTCAAAACTTTCAATTTGTCATACTTCGAAAAAAATAAATTTTTACCAGTCTGCCACTGATCAAAAGCCACCTATGAAATAACTCGTTAAGGAGCGGCCTTCGTAAAATGAGTCCGTTTCATAGAACGCAGTCAATGTAAATGTTGGCGTCATAATCAAACTTAGTTCACATCACTCTATTAACCCTTTCGGTGCCAGTGGTGAATTCAACAAATATTCGGATGTAGCCTGATCTTTCGAGATCACAGAAACCCTAGCTTGTTGATATGTATATTGGAAAGTTTTTATCAAGATCTTTCCAATGAATACCAGACTGCTATGATTTTGGGTGATTTTAAAAGATGTTTTTTTCAAAATTTTTACTGAAACGGGAATTGGAGTTTTGTAGTGCATTTTATGTTTCAAAATACCCTTGCTTCAAGGTATGCATATATACAGTATATTATATATATATACAGTATATATATATAAATATATATATATATATATGTATATATATATACTGTATATATATATATATATATACATACATGCATATACATATATATATATATATACATATATATATAAATATATACTGTATATATACATATATATATATATATACATATATATATATATATATATATTCTTTACAGTAAACTGTACTGTATATATATATATATACATATACATATATATATATATATATATTCTTTGCAGTATTCGGTGCGAGTATAATATAAAAAAAACTGAGAAACATTCACGCTATATACATAAGTGCCTACAAATGGAAAGTTAAAAAAAAAAAAAAACATTTAAAATAAATCTTCATCCACATCCCCTTTATCCATTAATCAAAATATAAAAAAACATATCCAATGTTATTAATCCAGTCAATTGATCAAAGTGAGATCTGGATTGACAGGAAACTATCTGACTTTGACCTATAAAAACCCGATACTTTTCCAGTCTCTCTCGTTCGTGACCTTGAAAATTTGTTTGTCGTCCCTCCATGTCGTGACAGGTTGAAAATTTCACCCTTTTCCGAATGCTTTCATTCACGTGAGTGACACTGACCTCGGCTTCGTTTGACTTCGAAGAATATATATAGGTTTAAAGGTTTAAAGGCCACTCATGAAGGGCAAGGGCAAGGGATATTGCCTAATCGAGCAGGACAATGTCATTTCGGACAGTTCACGTTCGCTAGCAATTGATATTTCTTTCGTATCTTCTCGTGAAACTATGTAAAAAAAAAAAATAAATACATGAAAGTGGTTGCTATAACCTCATTGACATTTAGGCTATACGAGAATCCTTTAAAATATTCAGTCACCTGCATTTAAAAAGAAAAAAAAAAGAAAAAAAAGGAAACTGGTTGCTATAACCTCATTGACCTTTATACAAGAATCCTTTAAAATATTCAGTCACCTGCATTGAGGGAAAAAAAAAAGTGGACGAAAAGGCAATTAAAAAAAAAAAAAACAATTAAAACAATTTGAAACGGACAGTATACTAGAAAACCAGAAGCACACTCATATAAACAACTAAATGAAATAAAAATAAATTATCGACCAAAGAAAGCTTTTTCTGGAATTGAGAATCAACAGAAAATGCAAAAAAAAAAAAAAAAAAAAAAATTCTAAGCTTATAAAAAAAAAAAAAAAAAACCCGGGTGAACCAGGAGTTCCTATTGTCATGACTAAGACTTGTTAAATGCTGAACCAATGGACCTAATGCAGCAAGAAACACTGCTGTTTTCATGTGATACTATCCTCCAGGTTAAGCACTGGTGTGAATTTGCACGCACCCACCACCACCTAGATGTTGATCCCATTCTGCAGTGTGCAACCTTCAAAATTCGCAATCATACTTCGACTTGATATTATTATTATTATTATTATTATTATTATTATTATTTGCTAAGCTACAACCCTAGTTGGAAAAGCAAGATGCTATAAGCCCAGGGACCCCAACAGGGAAAATAGCTAGACAAAAGGAAATACTATTTTTTGAATAGCTAGATAAAATGATTTTTTGAATAGCTAGACAAAATGAAATACTATTTTTTGAATAGCTAGATAAAATGATTTTTTGAATATCTCGACAAAATTAAATACTATTTTTTGAATGGCTAGATAAATTAGAATACTATTTTTTAAATAGCTAGATAAAATGACATACTATTCTTTTAATAGCTAGATGAAATTTATATCTCCCAGTATAAAGTTATTGCAATTCGAAGTTTACCGATACTATTGACTGTTGTTATTATTATTATTATTATTATTATTATTATTATTATTATTATTACTTGCGAAACTACAACCCTACTTGGAAAAGTAGGATACTATAAGCATAGGGGCTCCTACAGGGAAAATAGCCCTGTGAGGAAAGAAAACAAGGAAAAATAAAATATTAAGAACAGTAACAACATTAAAATAAATATTTCCTAATTAAACTATAAAAAAATTTAACAAAACCAGAGGAAGAGAAATTAGATAGAATAGTGTGCCCGAGTGTACCCTCAAGCAAGAGAACTCTATGACGCAGGACCTTGATAGTACCAAGGTCCATTACGGGACCTTGATAGTACTAAGGTCCATTACGGGACCTTGATAGTACCAAGGTCCATTACAGGACCTTGGTTAGTACCAAGGTCCATTACAGGACCTTGATAGGACCAAGGTCCATTACAGGACCTTGATAGTACCAAGGTCCATTACAGGACCTTGGTTAGTACCAAGGTCCACTACAGGACCTTGATAGTACCAAGGTCCATTACAGGACCTTGTTAGTACATACTCTTGGACTCTTTAGCTATGGTAAGCAGCTCTTTAAGGACACTCCACAATCAAACCATTCTTCTCTAGTCTCGGGTAAAGTCATAGCCTCTGTACCATGGTCTTCCACTGTCTTGGGTTAGAGTTCTCTTGCTTGAGGGTACACTCGGACACACTATTCTTTCTTATTTCTCTTCCTCTTGTTTTGTTGAATTTGTTTATAGTTTACATAGGAAATATTCATTTTAATTTTGTTACTGTTCTTAAAATATTTTACTTTTCCTTATTTCCTTTCCCCACAGGGCTATTTTCCCTGTTGGAGCCCCTGGGCTTATAGTATCCTACTTTTACAGTAGGGTTGTAGTTTAGCAAGTAATAATAATAATAATAATAATAATAATAATAACAGCCAATAGTATCGGTAAACTTCGAATTACAATAACTTTATACTGGGAGATATAAATTTCATCTAGCTATTAAAAAAAAATTAGTATCTCATTTTATCTAGCTATTCAAAAATTAGTATGTCATTTTATCTACCTATTAAAAAAATAGTATTTCATTTTATATAGCTATTCAAAAAATAGTATGTCATTTTATCTAGCTATTCAAAAAATAGTATTTCATTTTATCTAGCTATTCAAAAAATCGTATGCCATTTTATCTAGCTATTTAAAAAATAGTATTTTAATTTATCTAGCTATTAAAAAAAATAGTATGTCATTTTGTCTAGCTATTCACAAAAAATAATATTTTATTATATCATTCTATTCCGTAATAATCACCAAATCTATGAAATTTAGTTTAAGTCAGTCTCAAAATCAATAATATAAAGGAAGTTAAACCTAAACAATAATAATAATAATAATAATAATAATAATAATAATAATCTTTATTTCAGCAAAAGCCATATACAGAGTTACAATAAGGGTACAGTGATCTTACACTTTTGACATCGGTAAAAAAAGATGAGATATGCAATAATATCAGTGATATATTATAAACATCAATTAGCAAGTTGACCACAGAGTTCTAATGTCTGGGTAATAAAATCACTATAGAATTAACGCTTAACAATGATGGTAACATATTATTATTATTATTATTATTATTATTATTATTATTATTATTATTATTATTATTATAACACTGTTGTCTACTTGACGGCTTCCGACCAAATAAACAATTCCTGACCTTGCCCAACGTCTAGTGCCTTTGCCTAAAGGATCAATGAGCCTCAGTTATTCAAACGTCATTCATGAATTTTTAGTAACTATATTCTTACAAATAAAATGTACAGGTAAAATTCATAAGGCTTATAATAACAGCTATATGCAATGGACTACTAAATTTCTCGATTCAAACGTCCTTCATGAATTTCTAGTAACCATATTCTTACAAATAAAATTAATAAGGCTTGAAATAACAGCTATATGCATGGACTACTAAATTTCTCGATTCAAACGTCCTTCATGAATTTTAGGTAAACATATTCTTACAAATAAAATGTAGATGACATTCATAAGGCTTATAGTAACAGCTACGTACAATGGAATACTAAATTTCGGTGCCGGTTTAGTATGTGGTCTACCTTTTTTATTCTGGTTTAGTATGTGGCCTACCTTTTTTATTCTGGTTTAGTATGTGGCCTACCTTTTCTATTCTGGTTTAGAATGTGGCCTACCTTTTCTATTCTGGTTTAGTATGTGGCCTACCTTTTCTATTCTGGTTTAGTATGTGGCCTACCTGGCTTGTTAGGTTAGGTTAGGTTAGGTTAGGCCACATACTAAAACAGATAGAATTTCGTAGGCCATATTCACCTAAATTCCTTGATTCAAAATTTAAGGCGAAAAACGAAGAAATGGGCCGTCCAAACGAGATTTCAAACCTTGGCCACACTTAGCAAAAAAAAAAAACCGTAACTTTAACAGAAAATTCTCCATAAAAATATGCTTCTCTCAACCGTATTTCAGTAAAATACAGGCGACCGCAATTTTACTTTAGTTTTTTTATTATCTTTTACGGGTTGTTGACCGTAATTTCATCCTTTACGTTAATATATAAGTTTTTAAAACGGTAAAAACACTGAAATAAATATGGCCAGACATTTACTGTTTTATTTAAAGCTAATTTTCAACAGTGCACGAAGGAATACAATCTGGCGCCCCCACACAAGGATGCAATGCATGAAAATAAAGTACTGGAGTCGTATTTACACAAGGAATGACTCTGTGACCCTCTGAGGCAGTAGGTCAACGGCGTTATCCACTTAACCACAGAGGACCTACAAGTGGATCTAAATTTACAACCGCAAAAAAAAAAGAAAAAAAAAATAATAATAATCTATTCCCAACTATAGTTTTATCAAACTCTCCCTACCGTCATTTATTGGACACAATTAATTCCAATGCTTTTTGATAAACCAAACAAAAAAAAAAACAAAAAAAAAAAAAGAAAAATCTATTCCTAACTATAGTTTTATCAAACTCTCTCTACCGTCATTTAATGGACACAATTAATTCCAATGCTTTTTGATAAACCAAGCAAAAAAAAAAAAAAAAAAAATGTATTCTTAACTATAGTTTTATCAAACTCTCTCTACCGTCATTTAATGGACACAATTAATTCCAATGCTTTTTGATAAACCAAGCCAAAAATAAAAAATAAAATAAACAATGTGTACCTAACTAGTTTTATCAAACTCTCCCTACCGTCATTTAATGGACACAATTAATTCCAATGCTTTTTGATAAACCAAGCCAAAAAAAAAAAAAAATAAACAATGTGTACCTAACTAGTTTTATCAAACTCTCCCTACCGTCATTTAATGGACGCATTTAATTCCAATGTTTTTTGATAAACCAAGCAAAAAAAAAAAAGAAAAAAAAATTAATCTATTCCTAACTATAGTTTTATCAAACTCTCCCTACCGTCATTAAATGGACGCATTTAATTCCAATGTTTTTTGATAAACAAAGCAAAAAAAAAAAAGAAAAAAAAATTAATCTATTCCTAACTATAGTTTTATCAAACTCTCCCTACCGTCATTTAATGGAAACATTTAATTTCAATGTTTTTTGATAAACCAAGTAAAAAAAAAAAAAAAAAAAAAAAATGTATTCCTAACTATAGTTTTATCAAACTCTCTCCACCATCATTTAATGGACGCATTTAATTATAACCCTCTTTAATAAATTCAAGGTTTTGATTAATTCATAAACCATGGACAGTTAAAGAATTGAATTGAATGTAAAATGTATGCTTTAAGCCAAGCACTGAGGCATCAAATGTCATTCAACGCTATATTACGCAAATCAATTAAAGCCCTTTTACCCCCAAAGGACGTACTGGTACGTTTCACAAAAGCCATCCCTTTACCCCCATGGACGTACCGGTACGTCCTTGCAAAAAAAATGCTATAAAAAATTTTTTTTCATATTTTTTAAAAATTTTTGAGAAAATTCAGGCATTTTCCAAGAGAATGAGACCAACCTGACATCTCTATGGCAAAAATTAAGGCTGTT
>NC_090746.1:118462378-118467378 GCF_036898095.1 Palaemon carinicauda | reverse complement strand
GGGCCCTAACAGGGAAAAATAGCCCAGTGAGGAAAGGAAACAAGGGAAAAAAAATAAACTTGCAAGTTAAGTAAGTACTATTATCATTGTTGTTGTCACTAGCTAAGTTAGCAAGAAAAGCAGGATGCTATAAGCCCAAGGGGGACTATAGTCTATTTCTTTTAGCGAGGCATATTTGCACCGACTCTCAGCGGTGCCCTTTTAGCTCGGAAAAAGTTTCCGGATCGCTGATTGGTTGGACAAGATAATTCTAACCAACCAGCGATCAGGAAACTTTTCCGAGCTAAAAGCGCAGTTTCCTGATCGCTGATTGGTTGGACAAGATAATTCTCACCAATCAGCGATCAGGAAACTTTTCCGAGCTAAAAGGACACCGCTGCGAGTCGGTGCAAATCTGTCTCGCTAAAAGAAATGGACTATAGTGAAAAGCAGGATGATATAAGCCCAAGGGCTCCAACAGGGAAAAATAACCCAGCGAGGAAAAGAAATAAATAAATAAAGAAATAAATGAACCACATGAGAAATGGTGTATAATCAAAATAAAATACTTTATGAACAGTAACAACAGTAAAGTGGATCTTTCTTATATAAACTATACAGAGATACCGATTCAACTACTTCATTAGTATGAGTTTAGAGTTATCGAGAATTATTAAAAAGTAATATCTTTCATAGTAAGCTTCACGCAATGTGCAAGTTTTCGTAAAAAGAAATAAAAATGAACGGGCCATTTAAATCAGTGGTTCCCAACCTGGGGGAAATATGAAGCTTCCAGGGGGGAAATAATTACGCTACCTACTAACTAAAACAAGCGGAAAATGTCCACATAGTACGTGTGGCAATTTGTTGTTAGCCATTCAATTGTGATATGATCATATCATTTCTCACTGACATGATATTCAAGGGGAGAATTGGAATATCATGCCCATTTCTGAGGCAGGCGAGTGGGCATGAGGGCTGGGCGGGGCATGAAGGGGGAAATCTGGATGGTTGAAATGGGTGCAGGGGGGAAATGACAGAAAAAAAGGTTGGGAACCACTGATTTAAATGGTCGAATCATGCAACACTCCACGGTTAACACACGTCATATTAATCTTCAAACTTGGTAAGGTGGACAAGAAAAGAATTCAAAAGCAGTGAATTTATTTTCATTTTCATTTCCTCACTGGGCTATTTTCCCTGTTGGAACCCCTGGGCTTATAGCATCCTGCTTTTCCAACTAGGGTGGTAGCTTAGCAAGTAATGATAATAATAACAACACCAGGAGCGAATTTATTATTTTCATTTTCCTTTCCTCGCTGGACTATTTTCCCTGTTGGAACCCCTGGGCTTGTAGCATCCTGCTTTTCCAACTCGGGTGGTAGCTCAGCAAGTAATGATAATAATAACAACACCAGGAGCGAATTTATCATTTTCATTTTCCTTTTCTCACTGGGCTATTTTCCCTGTTGGAACCCCCTGGGCTTATAGCATCCTGATTTTCCAACTAGGGTGGTAGCTTAGCAAGTAATAATAATAATAACAGCACCAGAAGCGAATTCATTATTTTCATTTTCCTTTCCTCACTGGGCTATTTTCCCTATTGGAACCCCTAGGCTTATAGCATCCTGCTTTTCCAACTAGGGTGGTAGCTTAGCAAGTAATGATAATAATAACACCAGCAGCGAATTTATTGTATTCACTTTCCTTTCCTCACTGGGCTATTTTCCCTGTTGGAACCCCTGGGCTTATAGCATCCTGATTTTTCAACTAGGGTGGTAGCTTAGCAAGTAATGATAATAACAATACCAGCAGTGAATTTATTATTTTCATTTTCCTTTCCTCACTGGGCTATTTTCCCTGTTGGAACCCCTGGGCTTATAGCATCCTGCTTTTCCAACTATAGTCCATTTCTTTTAGCGATGCATATTTGCACAGATTCGCAGCGGTGCCCTTTTAGCTCGGAAAAGTTTCGTGACCGCTGATTGGTTGGAATTATCTCGTCCAACCCAATCAGCGATCCGGAAACTTTTCCGAGCTAAAAGGGCACCGCTGCGAGTCGGTGCAAATATGCATCGCTAAAAGAAATGGTCTATAGGGTGGTAGCTTAGCAAGTAATAATAATAATAACAACAATACCAGCAACACAAAATACTTTCCCAAAAAAAAAAAAATTGGAAAGAAACAAAAAGTCAAATAACAGGTGAATAAAGTATTTTTTTCATTTTGGGAAAGAAACAAAAAATAAAAAAACAGATGAATAATTTTTTTTTTTTTTTTTTATAAATCTAAAGGAATGCAACCAATCCACAGTATCCTTATCACCATTACTAGACAAGCTACAACCCTACTGAGAAAAACAGGATGAACTATGAAACGAGACCTCTCCAGAAAACGCAGTTGGAACGTGTTTGAATGTCTTGAAGTTCCCAGGATTCAACCGCCACAACAGGAAGACTATTCCTTAATCTGGTAACAGCTGGAATAAAATATATAGTGTCGAACCTTATGGAGAAGACAAAGCTGTTTGAATTAACTGCATACCAACACGCTCAAAAGTTTGCAAATTTTCAGTATCGAACCTTATGGAAAAGACAAAGCTGTTTGAATTAACTGCATACCAACACGCTCAAAAGTTTGCATTAAAAAACGGTTGAAGTCTGGCAACATTTATTCCAGGATTTTCACCGATTTAAAAACGGTTATATTGACGTAAAAGAGTGATATTACGGTCACCAACCCATAAAATATAATAAAAAAAAATCTGGTAAAAATTACGGTCGACTGTATTTTACTGAAATACGGTTGAGAAAAGTATTTTTTTACTGAGAATTTCCGATAAAATTTAAGGTTTATTTCTAACAGTGAAGTTTCACGTGGATGATGGTACAATCTGGGAACACCTGAATGCAAAGGATGGTCGGAATTATGAAGTCTTCTGCAACATGCATAATGAAGTGACTGAACGACAGTGCCAGAGATTTATATCCAGATCAGGGATAAGTATTTAATAAACCGTAATAAAATGGACACGGGCAGGACATATAATGCAAATGGCAGACAACAGATGGACATTAGGAATAACAGAATGAGTACCTAGAGATTGTAAAAGAAGCAGAGGAAGGAAGAAAAAAACATTGGATAGACGACCCTAGAGATTGCAAAAGAAACAGAAGAGGGAAGAAAAAAACATTGAATAGACGAACTAAAAGTTTGGGAGTGAGGACTGGCATAGAAAGTCCATAAACAGACACAAGTGGAAGGACATGCCTGAGGCCTTTGTTCTGCAGTGGACTAGCAACGGCTGATGATGACGAAGCTTTCGTCAACTAACAAATTAACATGAATTTCAGTTATGAAACAGCAAAAGCTATAATACAAGAGGAAAAAAGTATAATAATAAAGCAAATTTTCATGTAATTCACTGAATGTTTCAACGTGTGTAATGAAATGTGTGAATTCATACATGATACGTAATACATATTCGCAATGCAGAGATGTGTGAATTCATACATGAAACGTTATGTATATTCGTAATTCAGAGAGTCGTATGTTGAAAATTCTAACCATAACTTAAAAACACGAATCCAGACTTACTAATACACTCTTACACCCGTAAAGAGAATCATACATAAATACATAATCAAGAAGCACTTATATACTCACAAACAGAAACATACATGCATACATATTCATACGTAGTCTTGTATACTTCACCAAGAGGGCAAAGCGCCAAAAACAAAAATTACATACATAAATACATAATCAAGAAGCAGTTATATAAATACACACATAAACATACATTCATACATATTCATACGTAGTCTTACTCATACACTTCACCAAGAGGGCAAAGCGCCAAAAACAAAAATTACATACATAAATACATAATCCAGAAGCAGTTACATACTCATAAACACAAACATACATGCATACATATTCATACGTACTCTCACTTGAATCATACATAAATACATAATCAAGAAGCACTTATATACTCACAAACAGAAACATACATTCATACATATTCATACGTACTCCCACTTGAATCATACATAAATACATAATCAAGAAGCAGTTACATACTCACAAACACAAACATACATGCATACATATTCATACGTACTCTCACTTGAATCATACATAAATACATAATCAAGAAGCAGTTACATACTCACAAACACAAACATACATTCATACATATTCATACGTACTCTTACTCATATACTTCACTAAGAGGGCAAAGTTCCAAAAACAAAAATTATATACATAAATACATAACCAAGAAGCAGTTACATACTCACGAACACAAACATACATTCATACATATTCATACGTACTCTCACTTGAATCATACATAAATACATAATCAAGAAGCAGTTATATACTCACAAACAGAAACATACATTCAGACATATTCATACGTACTCTTACTTATATACTTCACCAAGAGGGCAAAGCGCCAAAAACGAAAATTACATACATAAATACATAATCAAGAAGCAGTTATATACTCACAAACACAAACATACATTCATACATATTCATACGTACTCTTACTCATATACTTCACCAAGAGGGCAAAGCGCCAAAAACAAAAATTACATACATAAATACATAATCAAGAAGCAGTTACATACTCATAAACACAAACATACATTCATACATATTCATACGTACTCTTGTATACTTCACCAAGAGGGCAAAGTGCCAAAAACAAAAATTACATACATAAATACATAATCAAGAAGCAGTTACATACTCACAAACACAAACATACATTCATACATATTCATACGTAGTCTTGTATACTTCACCAAGAGGGCAAAGCGCCAAAAACAAAAATTACCCGAGTTATTTCGTTAGTATAAAAACATGAATCCAGACTTACTAATACACTCCTACATCCGTAAAGATAATCATACATAAATACATAATCAAGAAGCACTTATATACTCACAAACAGAAACATACATGCATACATATTCATACGTACTCTTACTCATATAGGCTACTTCACC
>NC_090746.1:118449878-118459878 GCF_036898095.1 Palaemon carinicauda | reverse complement strand
TTCTTGAGTTCAAATATTTTTCTCGTTAGTTCTTTTAGGTAACAAGTTTTTCCTAAGTTGACTTTGTTCTCGAGTTTAAATATTCTCCTGGTATGATTTTTAATTAAACCGTTTTCCTATGTTGACTTTGTTCTCGAGTTTAAATATTCTTCTAATATGAGTTTTGATAAAGTTTTCCTAAGTTGATTTTGTTCTCGAGTTTAAATACTCTTACCGTTAGATTTTTAATCAATAAGTTTTTCCTAAGTTGACTTTGTTCTCGAGTTTAAATATTCTTCTCGTTAGATTTTTAATCAACAAGTTTTTCCTAAGTTGACTTTGTTCTTGAGTTTAAATACTCTCATCGTTATATTTTTTTTATTTGATATATATTAACGTTTCTACTGATCCTAAAATATTTTATTTTAATTGTTCATCACTTCTCATGCAGTTTATTTATTTCCTTATTCCCTTTCCTCACTGGGATATTTTTCCTCGTTGGAGCCCTTGGGCTTATAGCAGCCTGCTTTTCCAACCAGGGTTGTAACTTAATTACAACTACTACTACTAATAATAATAATAATAATAATAATATTCCGGAGTTGACTCAGGTGGAAGTAAGAAGCCAAGACGGGTTTAAAGGTCGCTCATGAATGGCAGAGGCAAGAGACAGTGACATTGCCCTAGCAAGCAGGACAATGCCCTAGAGACTGACCATATATTATATGATTAGCGCCCAAGCCCCCTCTCCACCCAAGCTAGGACCAGGGAGGGCCAGGCAGTGGCTGCTGATGACTCAACAGATAGACCTATAGGCTCCCCCAAACCACCCCCCCCCACCCCTTAGCTCCCAAGGATGGTAAGGTTGTAGACACTAAAGGCACTAACGAGTCTGAGCAGGACTCGAACCCCCGTCTGGCAAACACCAGGCAGAGACGTTACCAATCAGATACCTCCTTGATTGTTACCATGTTGACTGGCAGAGAATATTTTGTTAGGTTTATGTGGGAGATCTTTAGCATCTTCAAACGTTTTCCCTTGGCCATGGCCTTGTTCACTTTTACCATACATAGGCGTTTGAGGCTAATTTTATATGCACTGGTTTGGTTGTCATATTATATATATATATATATATATATATATATATATATATATATATATATATACACACTAATGTAAGCGACCCGTCAAAAATGACGACTAAATATTTAGATAGATATGCACACATACACACACAGATTCAAGCCTTCCCGCCCCCTCCCCCCTTTCCAAACTACAACCCCTTTCACCAGGGTATGGCTACTACTTCTCCCCCGTACCCGAGGAACGGAGAGAGACCGAGTAGTTATAAGTCTGACCAGAATAGATAAAATATTCATATGAATAGGCAGACTTTTGCTCTTCAGTGTATAGAGATATATATATATATTTCTCTAGTCTTGGGTAGTGCCATAGCCTCTGCACCATGGTCTTCCACTATCTTGGGTTAGAGTTCTCTTGTTTGAGGGTACACTCGGGCATACTACTCTATCTAATTTCTCTTCCTCTTATTTTGTTAAAGTTTTAATAGTTTATATAGGATATATTCAATTTAATGTTACTGTTCTTAAACATTATATTTTTCCTTGTTTCCTATCCTCACCTGGCTATTTTCCCAGTTGGAGTCCCTTGGCTTATAGGACCCTTCTTTTCCAACTAGGGTTGTAGCTTAACAAGGTATGTATATATATATATACATATATATATATATACATATATATATATATGTATATATATATATACATTATATATATATATATATTATATCATATATATACACACACACATATATATATATATATATATATATATATATATACACATATATATGTATATACAGTATATATATATAGTTATATTCAATACAGTGCCTTGGTATATGTATGTAATGTATGTACGTATATTCAATACGTAAAACTATTAATACAATCCATGGGAAAAACAAAAACACAAGTTCACACCAAACACCTCCAGAGTTTCGAAACTTTCCAAGTCCTACCCGTAAGACTGCGGCAATTAAAAGTAGTTAATGAAATTCCCCAACGTCCCCCCCATCCCCCCCCCCCCCCCGCCCACAACCCCCTCTGAACTCCAAAGCCTACGACCTGCTGCATTACAGAGGCTGTAATCTTAATAAGGCCCACTGAACAATTCGGAATTCGCAAGAAACAACGTATTTTTTTTTTTTTTTTTGTATTTTCTTCTAACCTAGTAACCCAACACCACCACGCCCCCCCCCCAAAAAAAAAAGCAAAAACATTGCAAATAGAACTCGTGGTAAACAAAAAACTGTTTTTTTTTTTCTTTTTTTTTTTTTGTATTTTATCCTAATCTAGTAACACAACACCAGCCTCTCCAAAAGCAAAAATATTGCAAATAAAACTTGTGGTAAACAGAAAACTGTTTTTTCCTTTATTTTTTATGTGAAAAAAAATAACTTAAAACAATTTGGAATCCTTAAAAAAAAAAAAACTTATATTTTGTATTTTCTCCTGGCCTAGCAAAAGTAAAAACATTGCAAATAGAAATCGTGGTAAACAAAAAACTGTTCTTTTTTCTTTTGTTTTTAATGTGAAAAAAAAAACTTGGAATCCACAAGAAAAAACTAACTATATTTTGTATTTTCTCCTGGCCAAGCAAAAGTAAAAACATAGCAAATAGAACTCGTGGTAAACAGAAAACTGTTTTTTTTTCTTTTGTTTTTAATGTGAAAAAAAAACCTTTAAACAATTTGGAATCCACAAGAAAAAACGAACTATATTTTTCATTTTCTCCTGGCCAAGCAAAAGTAAAAACATTGCAAATAAAACTCGTGGTAAACAAAAAACTGTATTTTTTCTTTTGTTTTTAATGTGAAAAAAAAAAACTTCAAACAATTTGGAATCCTTAAAAAAAAACGAACTGTGTTTAGTATTTTCTCCTGGCCTAGCAAAAGTAAAAACATTGAAAAATTAACTCGTGGTAAACAGAAAACTGTTTTTTCCTTTTTTTTTTGTGAAAAAAAAACTTCAAACAATTTGGAATCCTTAAAAAAACGAATTGTGTTTAGTATTTTCTCCTGGCCAAGCAAAAGTAAAAACATTGCAAATAAAACTTGTCGTAAACAGAAAACTATTTTATCTTTTGTTTTTAATGTGAGAAAAAATTAAACTATTTTGAATTAACAAGAAAAAAACGAACTATGTTTTGTATGTTCTCCTGGTCAAGCACAAGTAAAAACATTGCAAATAGAAGTCGTGGTAAACAGAAAAGTTTCTTTTTCTTTTATTTTTAATGTGAAAAAAACTTTAAACAATTCGGAATCCACAAGAAAAAACGAACTATATTTTGTATTTTCTCCTGGCCAAGCAAAAGTAAAAACATTGCAAATAAAAGTCATGGTAAACAGAAATTTTTTTTTCTTTTGTTTTTAATGTGGAAAAAAAAACTTTAAACAATTTGGAATCCACAAGAAAAAAACTGTTATGTTTTTTCTCTTGGACCAGCAAAAGTAAAAACATTGCAAACAGAACTCGTGGTAAACAGAATTTTTTTTAGTTCGAAAATAAAAGAAAAAACTTTAAACAATTCGGAACTAACAAGAAAGAACGAAGTATTTTAGTATCTTCTAATACCCCCCCCCCCCCACCCACCCAGCCCGTCTCCCAAAAAGAACTAGTGGTAAACAGAAAACTATTTACTTCTTTTGTTTTTTAATGTGAAAAAGAAACTTGAAAGTTAGACTCACAAGAGTTTGAAACAAACTCGGAAACTCAGGCACTGGGATAATCCTCAGGTCCGTAAATTAGTCCCAAAACAAAACCAAGGATTTCCGAAGTTTTCCTCTTCTTCCTTTTCACTCCTCTCCACTCTGTTACCAGGTCCTTATTCAAGTTTCTCTTCCTTCTACTTTTGCATTATTCTATTTCTTTTTTCAAAGATAGATTATGACTCATAATTAATATGTGTTTGTCCTTTTAATTCTCTTCCTTTTTTCCTATGCATTAATCTATTTCATTTATTTTTTCAAAGATAGATTATGACTCATAATTAATACTGTTTGTACATTTTAATTCTCTTCCTTTTTTCCTTTGCATTAATCTATTTTTTTTCCAAGATAAATTATGACTCATAACTAATACCGTTTGTACATTTTAATTCTCTTCCTTTTTTCCTTTGCATTATTTTTTTTTTCAAAGATAGATTATGACTCATAATCAATACCGTTTGTACTTTTTAATTCTCTTCCTTTCTTTGCATTATTCTATTTTATTTCAAATATATTATGTCCAATATTTAATACTGTTTGTACTTTATATTTTCTTTATTAGTGTCTTTCATATAAATAGATGTAACTTAAATTAGATTATGAACCATATTTAATACCGTTTGTAATTTGTATTTTCTTTATTAGTGTCTGTCATATAAATAACTGTAATTTGAAAGTATATCTAAGTTGGTATAACAGATATATGCTCATTAAACACCCAAATACGTGTATAACTTAGATGGGCACTGAGTAGAGCGCAGACCTCCACCTCGGCAGCTTATTTCTCGACCTTGACCTCTGACCTTAACGTGTATTAATTGGCGTGGATTTTCATACACTTAAATATGAAACAAGTTTGAAGTCTTGATGATTACGTGAATATGTTTTAATGTTGTTAATGTTTTTGAAATATTTTATTTTTTCATTACTTCTTATATCAGTTCATTTCCTTATTTCCTTTCCTCACAGGGCTATTTTTCCCTGTTGGAGCACTGGGGCTTAAAGCATCTTGCTTTTCCAACTAGGGTTGCACCTTAGCTAGTTATTATTATTATTATAATAATTATAATAATAATAATAATAACAATAATAATTAATAATTGGACATTTTGCTTGAACGTGACCTTGACCTTCCAAAATTTAATAATTTCCATTTGTTTACATAAATTTTAATCCCTGCAAGTTTCATTACTCTACGATTAAAATTGTGGCCAGGAGGCTGTTCACAAACAAACACACAAACAGGGGCGAAAACGTAACCTCCTTCCACCTTCGTTGGTGGACGTAATGAGACACAAAATAAAAAAAAATAACTTTTAGAGCATAATTATTATAAAAAGAAAATATCAAATGACAAAATGCCATCCATAATAAAAAAAACAAAACAAATAGCATTCTAATTCAAGTTTGACTCTAAAATGAAAAAATAACCACTAAATAATAAATAAAAAAACCTTCAAGATCAATTGGAAATAAATAAATCTTAGGATTCAGTATATAAAAAAAAACTTAACTAATAATTGAAAAAAAAAATTAAGATTCAATAAATAAAAACCTTAAAAATCAATTGGAAAACAAAATGAAGATTCAGTAAATAAAAACCTTAACTAATAATTGGAAAAAGTAAGTTTCAAGATTCAATAAATGCCAAACCTTAAAGATTAAAGGGAAAAAATAATTTTTAAGATTCAATAAATAAAAAAAAAAAACCTTAAATAATAATTGGAAAAATAAATCTTAAGATTCAGTAAATAAAAAGCCTTAACTAATAATTGGAAAAAAATAAATTTTAAGATTCATTAAATAAAAAAAAACCTTAAATAATAATTGAAAAAAAATAAACCATAAGATTCAGTAAATGAAAACCCTTAAACAATAATTGGAAAAAATAAATTTTAAGATTCAGTAAATAAAAAACCCTAAATAATAATAATAATAAAATTAATCTTAAAATTCAGTAAATAAAAAAAAAACTTTAATAATTGGGAAAAAAAAATTTCAAGATCTAGTAAATAAAAAAAAAAAAACTTAACAAAGAATTGGAAAAAAATAAATTTCAAGATTCAATAAACCAAAGCCTTAAATAATACAAAGTGACCTAAATATTAAATCCCGTCTGAGATCAGTAATGGCTACTAAAGAAAAAATAAATAAAAATAAAAAAAATTATAATAATAATCCTTTTACTTGTGAACAAAATACACATTCTACGACCTAACCTATATCATAAGCATCCAAACCAGAAGAATTACATGTACAAATAATCACCTGGTGTTTATAAAATATACACATGACCTGAATATTATTAGAATATTAAGAATGAACCCGAAGGACAGACGTGTCACTCTCCTCAAGAATACCATATTAAGGTTAGCTGGTAATTATTCAACGGGAGACTTATGCTAATACATTATTATGGATTGACCTCAGGTTTCTTAGAATGAACACAGGTCACGGATATTATAAAGATATATATATAATATATATATATATATATATATAATATATATATATATATATATATATATATATATATATATATATATATATATATATGTAAAGCAACACAACATTGGGCTCAAATAGAAATAAATTTCTACCTCATACTAGGATCGAACCCTGGTCTCATATACAGTATATATATATATATATATATATATATATATATATATATATATATATATATATATATATATATATATATATATATATATATATATATATATATATATACACACACACGACATTTTATATTAACTCAGAACTCTTCCTCACGGACACAAACATGTTTGAATACACAATAGCCTACGTGAGCAATTATGCAATACACACACAGACACACATACATATATATATATATATATATATATATATATATATATATATATATATATATAAGCATTCGAAAAAACTGTATACTCAAACGCAAAATATAATTAAACTACATAACATCATACGTAATACGATTACACAAGGTAACAAGAAAACTTAATCGTAGTGCGTCTATTATATAAACACGGCGTTTGTTCCCGAACAATCGACAATGTTCCTCTTCAGAAGCAAATATGACCTTCCATTTATTCAAGCAAAATACCACGATACTATCATCAACCAATCACCCTGCATGACACCAGAGGTATCAGTGAATATGCCACTACCGTACCGTACCCCAGGAATTGTATTTTTTCGACCGAAATCAGCCGTACTACGCATGCGTGTGTTTGTGTGTACGTGTACTCAAAAACGGAGAGAAACCACGCTGGTTCGTTCCCCTTTAAAGTCATTCTCTTTTACACCTTTGAGGGAAAGTTACCGAACACCAGGTGAGGTGATATTTAACCATCCGCGCCTACTGAGATGTTTCCTTCATTACACGAAGACAAAAGGGCGAAAGAGAGAGAGGGAGAGAGAGAGAGAGAGAGAGAGTGAGAAAGTGTATTCTCAGCCCCGAGGCGATTCTATGTAAACATTTAGGACTGTCTCAGAGGTTTTAGTTCAAGCGCTCCAGCCGAGCAATATTGATCCGCCAAACAGCTCACCGAACACACACACACACACACACACGTATCCTCTCCTCGTACAGACATCCACACGCACACACATTCAGAACTGCTAACCACGCTTCTTTTTTCTGTAAACCTTTTAGTTTCCCCTTGGTGTCTCTCTCTCTCTCTCTCTCTCTCTCTCTCTCTCATGCTTATTAATTTGCATAGATTTGTCAGTATACAACACGTTTTTATACCTATATTAGCACGGAAAACTATGGTTTATTGATGACAAACTTGACGAACAACGGGGACAACTTTGAAGGGGATATCAGCACGAGATTTAGGACGTCATGGAAATGTTTTATAAAAATATAGACAGGCAATACCAAGAGAGAGAGAGAGAGAGAGAGAGAGAGAGAGAAACTTTGAAAGGGATATCAGCACGAGATTTAGAACGTCATGGAAATGTTTTAGAAAAATATAGACTGGCGATAACAAGACAGAGAGAGAGAGAGAGAGAGAGAGAGAGAGAGAGGAATAATTATTTTAAAACGTACGGCTGGCCAACCAACCACACCACACCAAAAGTGCTGGTGTCAGCTAGCGTGCGAAAAATGTCAACAAAACTCTAAGGTGTCAGGACTTACCTCCTCCGTCTTGCTGCACTAGATAGGGGAATCTCCATACATTGCCGAGGCCGACGGAGAGGGAAATGCATGAAAGCATGAACTGCATTTTAGATCCCCATGCGGCTCTCTCCTCGGCCACAGGCACTTCGATAGTGACTGTGCCTTCGTCGTCCTCTTGGTTCAGCGGCGAAAACTCCACGACACCATCGTCCGCCTCCTCTAAATTCACCGGTCTAGGTGGAGGTCTCTTCGAATCCATGATTCACCACCGGAAAAAAAGTCTTAAACAAAGCCTTTCAAACTGCGGGAGGAGGAAGAGGAGGGCAAACACAGCACAAGAGCACGAAGCGGAGGATGGTCCTTGCAGCAACGAGTCTAGAGAGGTACTGAACCTCAAAACGAACGACGAACGCGGGCACCACTCACCAGGCAACCCAGTGTTGTCAGATATGGGAATTTATCCCTAGATTTGGAGATATTTGCTGTCCGATGGGGATATTCTGTACTAATTACTATGAAGGAAAAACAAAGATAATTAAACCCTTATATTGTCGCAATTAGTTTATTTGCAATTTTATGAAGTATAGTGATTAATTTCTATATTAGTAAAGCCTATATGATCAGAAGAATTTGTAATTGTGAAATCGTAGTTGTGGAAATGGGGATTTTTGTGTTGTTTTGGAGATATTTTCATTGAGATTTGGGGATTTCTACACTACCCCATCTGGCAACACTGAGGCAACCTCGTCTCTCGATCAAAGGCAAGAGGGGAGGGGGAGGGGGTAATGAGGAGGGGTTGGGGGGGGAGAGGGGAAGAACGGGGGTTGGTTCGTGTGGATGCCAGTTTCCACTGAGTTCCCCTCCCCTGCCTCTGCGTCTCGGGACATGAGTAACAGGCAAATGATATTTATTAAGTTTCCTCTTTGAGATTCACTTTATAAACGGTGTTCATTTGTTCATCAAGAACTATTAGTATTTAATATAATATCTTTTTTTGTGTGTAATTTCAGATGACATTATATTAGATCTTAAGAAACTAACTGAACGTGCTTACGTTTGTTTGCGGTTAGGATATAACATGTGTTTCTAGGCTAACTGAATGAATTCACCTGCCGTTTTCGATAATATCTATAAAGCGAGAGAGAGAGAGAGAGAGAGAGAGAGAGAGAGAGAGAGAGAGAGAGAGAGAAACGTCCGCTGTCAAAAATAGAAACAAATCATTTACTTATATAATTTTATTTTCAAAACATTAGAATTATTGATATTTACATACATTACAATA
The DNA here is from genome assembly GCF_036898095.1 of Palaemon carinicauda. NCBI lineage: Eukaryota > Metazoa > Arthropoda > Malacostraca > Decapoda > Palaemonidae > Palaemon > Palaemon carinicauda. The sequence continues at coordinate 118,450,713 of NC_090746.1, read as the reverse complement.
AAAACCTTAGACCTACATCCAAATTTACACGTTAGTATCTATAAAGAGAGAGAGAGAGAGAGAGAGAGAGAGAGAGAGAGAGAGAGAGAGAGAAACTTCCGCTGTCAAAAATAGACACAAATCATTTCCTTATATGATTTTATTTTCAAAACATTAGAATTATTGATATCTACATCCATAGGAAGAAAAAGCTTAGACCTATACACAAATTATTTTAACCATGGAGTGAATAATCAAAAATAAAACACGTTGTATTTGAATACATGATTTGACCAGCGTCAAAAAAAAAAAAAGCTACTGAATAAGCGCAAAGACCTAAGGTATTTGCTTAGCAATACAACCCTGGTCCCTAATACATGCTAAACATACTCTTGTAAATCACCGTGTTAGACTTAATACAACCGGGATATAACCGGATACTAATATTATGCAAGGCCCTGCGTCGGGTTTTGCTATTACTATTAAAGTGTATGGAATATATATACATATATTGATTTGTCAGTCAGTTTCTGATAATTTCTTTTATTAGGCTTATATATATTTTCTTTATATCTTAGTTATTATGAACAACTGATTGGAAATCAAATTAGATGTAGATAAATTTCATTGTAAAGACTGTTTCATATTATATTATATATATATATATATATATATATATATATATATATATATATATATATATATATATATATATATATATATATTGTACCAACCGTGTGTCACACGATCGTACATAATTCATTTTGTGTATATATTATGCTTGTATCTTCGCTCTTCCCTCGCACTAAAATGAACCAGATTAAACATGTCTGTTGTTCTCCTCTGTAACAGTGTC
>NC_090746.1:118446141-118449378 GCF_036898095.1 Palaemon carinicauda | reverse complement strand
TACTGAACCTCAAAGCGAACGACGAACGCGGGCACCACTCACCAGGCCAACCCAGTGTTGTCAGATATGGGAATTTATCCCCTAGATTTGGAGATATTTGCTGTCCGATGGGGATATTCTGTACTAATTACTATGAAGGAAAAACAAAGATAATTAAACCCTTATATTGTCGCAATTAGTTTATTTTGCAATTTTATGAAGTATAGTGATTAATTTCTATATTAGTAAAGCCTATATGATCAGAAGAATTTGTAATTGTGAAATCGTAGTTGTGGAAATGGGGATTTTTGTGTTGATTTGGAGATATTTTCATTGAGATTTGGGGATTTCTACACTACCCCATCTGGCAACACTGAGGCAACCTCGTCTCTCGATCAAAGGCAAAGGGGGGGGGGGGGTAATGATGAGGGGTTGGGGGGGGGAGAGGGGTAATGAGGAGGGGTTTGGGGGAGAGGGGAAGAACGGGGGTTGGGTTCGTGTGGATGCCAGTTTCCACTGAGTTCCCCTCCCCTGCCTCTGCGTCTCGGGACAGGAGTAACAGGCAAATGATATTTATTAAGTTTCCTCTTTGATTCATTTTATAAACGATTAATATTCTGTTTAATTTGTCTTTTTTGTGTGTTTTCAGATGACATTATATTAGATCTTAAGAAACTAATTGAACGTGCGTAGGCTACGTTTGTTTGCAGTTAGGATATAACATGTGTTTCTAGGCTAACTGAATGAATTCACCTGCCGTATTCGATAGTATCTATACAGAGAGAGAGAGAGAGAGAGAGAGAGAGAGAGAGAATCTTTCTGAAATGACATTCCCTTCAAATTGTAAAAGCATAATATAACAGAGAGAGAGAGAGAGAGAGAGAGAGACTTCCGCTGTCAAAAATAGACACAACTCATTTACTTATATAATTTTACTTTCAAAATATTAGAATCATTAATATTTATATACATTACAATAAAAACCTTAGACCTACATACAAATTATTTTACCCATGGAGTGAATAATGAAAATAAAACACGTATTTGAATACAAGATTTGACCAGCGTCAAAAACAAATTGCTACTGAATAAGCGCAAAGACCTAAGGTATTTGCTTAGCAATACAACCCTGGTCCCTAATACATGCTAAACATACAACCAGGATATAACCGGATATTAATATTATACAAGGCCCTCCGTCGACTTTTGCTATTACTATTAAAGTGTATGGAATATATATACATATATTGATTTGTCAGTCAGTGTCAGAAAATTTCTTTTATTAGGCTTTTATATATCTTTTATATCTTAGTCATTATGAACAACTGATTGAAAATCAAATTTGATGTAGATAAACTTATTGTGAACACTGTTTCATATATATATATATATATATATATATATTGTACCAACCGTGTGTCACACGATCGTACATAATTCATTTTGTGTATATATTATGCTTGTATCTTCGCTCTTCCCTCGCACTAAAAGGAACCAGATTAAACATGTCTGCAGTTCTCCTCTGTAACAGTGTTTGTTTTTCAAACATGAAATTTCTTGTTGCTTTGAGCTTTTGTATATAAAGAGAGTGTTCCATGATTAAATTTACTCAGTTGCTTTCAACCTGCCTTTGAGTTATAACCTTCTCTCGGCCCGTCACAATATATATATATATATATATATATATCTTAGTGATTATGGACAAACTTATTACCTCCATCGACGAAGTTGGAAGGATGTTATGTCTTACCCCTTTTTTGTGTGTTTGTTTGTGTGTGTGTGTTTGCTTGAGAACAGCTTCCAGGACACAATTTCAAACGTAGTGTAATGAAACTTACAGGGAATAATTGTTATGCAAAAAGCTGGAAATTATTAAATTTTGATAGGTCAAGGTCAAAGGTCAAGCAAAATGTCTAATTCACGTAATCAGCCATAAGTTTGGACATTTTTGTCACAGAGACTTCAAACTTGGTTCATATTTGATTGTATGAAAATCCACGCCAATTAATACATGTCAAGGTCAAAAGGTCGAGAAATAAGCTGCCGTGGTGGAGGTCTGCGCTCTACTGAGTGCCTTTCTAGTTGTTATTGAAAATATTGTAATGATGATGATATATACATTATCATAATATTAATAATAATAATAATAATAATTGTTATAATTATTATTATTATTATTATTATTATTATTATTATTATTATTATTATTATTATTATTGTTGTTGTTGTTGTTGTATAAATTATTAGAATGAATAATAACAACAACAATAATAATAATAATAATAATAATAATAATAATAATAATAATTGTTATTATTATTATTATCATTATTATTATTATTAATATTATTATTGTTGTTGTTGTTGTTGTTGTTATTCATTCTAATAATTTATAAAATTACATGATAACGAAAGCCCATGAAGATATTTTTGCCAACTGACCCCAAAAACCAGATGGATTCTTCCGTTGAATAAATCACAACCCATTCATAATCAACGAGATTTATGAGTGAAGCTAAGTCTTTAGCGTTCATGTGTATCGACTGCATTCCTTGAATTTTCTTCAAACCTAATACCTATAATGGAAAACATGATTATTATTATTATTATTATTATTATTATTATTATTATTATTATTATTATCATTATCATAGTAGTAGTAGTAATGGCGTGTTCTTCAAAGACTGAGAGTGTCTCTCATACCTTGTTCGAGTGTGTTCGTTTGTGTGTCCAAGGCTTCCACCCCTTTACAAATTCCTTTGATGTGTTCTTGGAAAGGAGAGTTAATATATTTCAAGAAATGCATTCATAAAACTCAATTTACGATAAAAACTCCCAAATAAAATTTTCGAGAGGAAAAAAAAAAGTCAAAGAAATGAACAAAGCAACAATCATTTGGTATAATACGCGATTAAAGTCACTATTGAACAAAATAAAAAATTGGGATAAATTTATTATTTATGGTTAGAGAAACGGGTTGTGGTGGCCTTTTGGTAACGTCCCTGCTTAATGATCGCCAGACTGGAGTTTGAGTCCCGCTCAAACCCCTTTGTTTCTTTCGTCGTTGCAACCTCACCATCCATGTGATCCAAGGATGGGGGATTTAAGGGAGCCTATAGGTCTATCTACTGAGTCATTAGTGTCCATGGCCTGGCCTCCTTGGTCCTAGCTTGGAGGGAGAGGTGGCTTATGCGCTTATATGTATATATGGTCAGTCTCTGGGGCATTGTCCTGCTTGATAGGGCAATGCCACTGTCC
>NC_090746.1:118438641-118441141 GCF_036898095.1 Palaemon carinicauda | reverse complement strand
TATATGTATATATATATATATGTGTGTGTGTGTGTGTGCGTGTATGTGTGGTGTCTGTGTGAATATATAAATATATATATATATATATATATACATATATATATATATATATATATATTGTATATATAACTTTTCGGTCATGCTCAACTCTCCCGGTCCCTCGATTAGTGAGAAAGAGAGTAGTCATACCCTGGGAAGGGAGGGGCGCGTGTTCGTGTTTATGCATATCCATCTAAATATTTAGCCTTCATTTTTGACGGGTTGCATACACTGGCATCTAAAAATTGTAGTTGTTTAAAACCTCTTCAAAATATTTTTTATTTTAAATTCAGTTTTCTTGACGAAGCATGGAAGGATTTTCATATAACTTCAAAAGTCAATTATCCTTTATATATAAAAAAAAAAAAAAAAAAAAAAAAATCTCGATGGGTCTTTTCAGTTGTTTTTCGGAAGTTAATTCAAAGGAAAAATCGGGCCCGTACATTAGACACCTGCCTTAGGGAGGATTATGAAACTTATGTTTAGGTTAAAGATAGGAACATAAGTTTGTTTACTAGAGGGGAAGTATTAACACTGATCTTAGTAATTATAAGATTTATATTTTTAACTTTGTTCATATTTCTCTCTCTCTCTCTCTCTCTCTCTCTCTCTCTCTCTCTCAAATGTATTAATTTCAATGTTTTGAATAAGAACGTAGCTCTTCTCTCTCTCTCTCTCTCTCTCTCTCTCTCTCAAATGTATAAATTTTAATGTTTTGAATAAGAACGTAGCTCTCTCTCTCTCTCTCTCTCTCTCTCTCTCTCTCTCAAATGTATTAATTTCAATGTTTTGAATAAGAACGTAGCTCTTCTCTCTCTCTCTCTCTCTCTCTCTCTCTCTCTCTCAAATGTATTAATTTCAATGTTTTGAATAAGAACGTAGCTCTTCTCTCTCTCTCTCTCTCTCTCTCTCTCTCAGATGTATTAATTTTAATGTTTTGAATAAGAACGTAGCTCTTCTCTCTCTCTCTCTCTCTCTCTCTCTCTCTCTCAAATGTATTAATTTTAATGTTTTGAATAAGAACGTAGCTCTTCTCTCTCTCTCTCTCTCTCTCTCTCTCTCTCAGATGTATTAATTTTAATGTTTTGAATAAGAACGTAGCTCTTCTCTCTCTCTCTCTCTCTCTCTCTCTCTCTCTACAGCATATATCATAATCATAATCTCCTCCTACGCCTATCGACGCAAAGGGCCTCCGTTAGATTTCACCAGTCGTTCTATCTTGAGCTTTGAATTCAATACTTCTCCACTCATCATCTCCCCCTTCCCCTTTCATAGTTATCAGACATGTAGGCCTAGGCCTTCTAACTCTTCATTAAATAGGAGAGATTTTCAAGAATGACTCAGTTTAATTTTTCAACTTTACTTTTGACATTATTTGCAAAACGTATGAAAAAGGAAATAAGCTACAAGGATTCATCTATTCTTCTAAGAAATGAAATACCTACAAAATCATATTCTGTGCCATTCATTTCCATTTATAGTTTTTTTTAAGTATTCAGGATAATTCTTCATAAAATCATCAGCCCGTTCAATCTTACTTTAAAAACTCAAAAATGTTATCAGGTAAATCAAATCACTAATCTCTGTCAAACTTATTTCCATTTATAGTTTTTTTAAGTATTCAGGAGAATTCTTCATAAAATCATTAGCCCTTTCAATCCAACTTTAAAAACTCAAAAATGTTATCAGGTAAATCAAATCACTAATCTTTGTCAAACTTATTTCCATTTATAGTTTCTTTTAAGTATTCAGGAGAATTCTTCATAAAATCATCAGCCCTTTCAATCCTACTTTAAAAACTCAAAAATTTTATCAGGTAAATCAAATCACTAATCTCTGTCAAACTTATTTCCTATTATAGTTTATATTTTAAGTATTCCGGAGAATTCTTCATAAAATCATCAGCCCTTTCAATCTTACTTTAAAAACTCAAAAATTTTATCAGGTAAATCAAATCACTAATCTTTGTCAAAATTATTTCCATTTATAGTTTTTTTAAGTATTCAGGAGAATTCTTCTTAAATCATCAGCCCTTTTATTCCTACTTTAAAAACTCAAAAATGTTATCAGGTAAATCAAATCACTAATCTCTGTCAAACTTATTTCCATTTATAGTTTTTTTTTAAGTATTCAGGAGAATTCTTCATAAAATCATTAGCCCTTTTATTCCTACTTTAAAAACTCAAAAATGTTATCAGGTAAATCAAATCACTAATCTCTGTCAAATTATTTCCATTTATAGTTATTTTTTTTTAAGTATTCCGGAGAACTCTTCATAAAATCACCAGCCCTTTTATTCCTACTTTAAAAACTCAAAATGTTATTAGATAAATCAAATCACTAATCTTTGTCAAACTCATTTCCATTTATAGTTTATTTTTTAAGTATTCAGGAGAATTCTTCTTAAATCATCAGCCCTTTTATTCCTACTTTAAAAAACTCAAAAATGTTATCAGGTAAA
>NC_090746.1:118423641-118428641 GCF_036898095.1 Palaemon carinicauda | reverse complement strand
TGTGGGCTAAGGTTGGGGACGTTGAGGGAGCCTATGGGTCTACCTGCTGTTTCATCAGCAGCCATTGCCTAGCCCTCCTTCATCCTAGCTTGGGTGGAAAGGGGGCATGGGCACTGATCAATGGACTGGGGTTAGAGTAGTGTCTGCAACCTCACAGACCTTTTGGGCCAAGGTTGGGGACGTTGAGGGAGCCTATAGGTCTACCTGCTATGTCATCAGCAGCCATTGCCTGACCCTCCTTCATCCTACCTTGGGTGGAAAGGGGACTTAGGTGCTGATTATATGTATATATGTTCAGTCTGTAGGGCATTGTCCTTCTTGGGCATTGCCATTCATGAGCGGACTTTAAACCTTATGAAACTTGGCTGTTGTTATGGAGTGGCTAGTCAAGGGTTGTGATGCTCTCGTGGGAGTAAATACCACCAACAATAACAACAACAACAACAACACAACAACAACGAATGCAGGTGTTTGTAGTCCACTGCTGGACAAAGGCCTCAGATATGTCAATTCATATCTGGGGTTTGGTCAGTTTTCATTACCAAGGTTGTCAGTGTAGATTGGGGACGCTCACAGCAAACCAGTCTAGTATGAGTGTCCCTGATTAGCAAAGCTTTGCTGATCATAGTAATATGCAAGCCCTTTCATCACGTTAAGGCCTTAAGGTATCTCTGCTTAGGAAAGGATATATACTGTATATATATATATATATATATATATATATATATATATATATATATATATATTATGTATATACATATATATATATATACATATATATATATGTATATATATATATAATTATGTATATATATATATATATATATATATATATATATATATATATATATATATATATATATATATATATGTGAATAAGGATATGTCTGAGGCCTCTGTCTGAGGCTTATGTCCTGCAGTTGACTAAAAACAGCTACATTTGTTGATATATGTATATATATATATATATATATATATATATATATATATATATATATATATATATATATATATATATATATATGTGTGTGTGTGTGTGTGTGTGTGTATAATGTATACATATGTACATACGCACATACATGCATACTTATACATATATATGTGTGAGTGCATATAAATTTATGTATGTATATACATACATGTGTGTGTTAGTGTGTTAATATACATACACACATACTTATGAATATATATACATACATATATATATATATATATATATATATATATATCTGGATGAGCAGTATGTGTGTATATATAGATAAATGTATATATATATATATATATATATATATATATATATATATATATATATATATATACACTGTGTATATATACACACACATATTTATATAAATGTACTGTGTGTATATATATATATATATATATATATATATATATATATATATATATATATATATATATACATATATATATATATATATATATATATATATATGTATATGTGTGTGTATATATATATATATATATATATATATATATATATATATATATATATATATATATATATACACGTGTGTGTGTTTGTGTTTGTGTATAAACTGGCTGGAGTGAAATCCTCGCCATCCTATATAGAATAATTAAGTTTGAATTCCATCCAATGCTACGTGTATCAGTGTGTGTTGGTTGTTAATCCGTGAATTATATTGACTGACAGTCAGTCAACTATTGTGGGAAGCAAACTGGTAGTGAGAAGGGAATATGTCTGAAATGCCAACCCTAGATAAACTGTGGATCCTCTATAAGTGTATTTAGATAAAATATTTTCTTGGAGAAAAGTAGTTTCTTTGTATATTTCAGCGGTTGGATCACACACTAAATAACTTTGTGGGAAACGTGGCAACGCTGCTAACCGGTTTGTGGGAAATATGGCAACACTGCTGAACACAGGCGAGTCTCAACTCTTTATAGCTAGAGTAGTATTATAGTATTATACCATTATAGTATTATAGTATTACGTATCAAAATAAAAATATGAAATAATAGATAGCAGTAAATGTTGAAAACTATGGCTAAAATAATAACTAGTAATACTGCTGTCATACAACACAATCTTTGCTAGGTTTACCGTTGGAAAGTAAATATCAATATTAAAGTATTAATATTAAAAACCGTAACATGAAAAACTACAATAGCTTTGTATCAAATAAATCCATTTCTTAATACAGAACTGAAAGAAATACATCGTGATACCGAATACAATATCTACTGTATATCATGATCTCCAAATCATTCTATACACGTCATTTTTAATACTAATTTATCAGTTTTCTCTTCTGAGCATTAGTTATAAAGATTCAATATTATAATAGGTTTATATTCAGACATTCTTATAAGAAAAGACTGAGTGAAGGAAAGGTTTGGAAATGACACAAAATATGGTTTGTGGTCATGAAAAGTAGGTTAAGGTCACATAAGTTAAAAGTAGGTCAAGGTCACATAAGTTAAAAGTAGGTCAAGGTCACATAAGTTACGATCATTAGTTAAGGTCAGTCAGTTAAGGTATTAGGGGAGTCACCTAGAAGAAAATGATAGAAAAAACATGAATTTATAACAAATATTGGATTAATTGTGAATTAGAGATTTATTATTGAAATAAAGCACAGGTCACGGGGATGTGTTACGAAAAAAAAAAAAAAAAAAAAAAAAAAAAAAAAAAAAAACCTTATACGATATCATTGAAATCAAAAGATAATATAAGGTAAGAAAAAGATAATTCGAATTAGCAAGATCCAGAGAACACTCGAGTTTTCATCATTCAAAATTAATACTAATAAGCAGAATAAAATAGATATTATTCAATATTATGTATTGCATTCGGAAGTATAATGAGAAAAATGAAAGAAATAATAAAAAAAAGTTAGAAAATACGAAAAGCGTCGAGTGCCTCTCCCGGATTCAACCCAACAGCCTTTGTCGACCTTAAACCCCAATTTGAGATTTTACGACAAACGCCAAGAATTGGATTATCTGCCGAGCAGCCACTGAAAGTCTCGGTTCTTAAGAGTCATTATTCCTCGCCATCACGGCGCAATATCACCCTTAAGCAGCCGATTCGCCTCAATGCCTTAATACCGTAAGCAAAGATGCCATGTTAAGATACTTTAAACTCGTGCCGAGTTCTCCTAACGTGGGGACAAGTCCAATTGCGAGAGTGAATTGAATAAGGACTATTCAGTTACAGATTAATCCAGTAAAGACTAGAATGGCAGAAGGAGGTTTGTTTATTTGCGTTCCATCGCGTTTTAGAAGTCTGTATTTGTTCCAACGGAGACGTAATTCTAGATTGCCACATATTCTAAAGAGTCTCATCCCATGATCAAATTCACAAGTTCATTATGTGTTTTTTTCATAATATGTAAATTACATAGACACCGAAAATAAAAGTCCCAACCATAATCAAAATTCAAAACTTCATTTGTTTTACATTAAGCATTTTTTAATTGTTTAAATTACAGACACCGAAAATATAAGTCCCATCTATGATAAAATTCACAAATTCATTTGTTTTGCACTATCTATTTTTTTTTTTCTAAATCGTATAAATTACATAGACACCGAAAATAAAAGTCCCATTCATAATCAAAATTCAAAACTTTATTTGTTTTACATTATGCATTTTTTTTAAATTGCATAAATTACATAGACACCGAAAATAAAAGTCCCGTACATTATCAAAATTCACAACTCCATTTGTTTAACATTAGATATTTGTTTTTTCTAAATTGTATAAATTACATAGACACCGAAAATAAAAGCCCCATCCATAATCAAAATTCAAAACTTCATTTGTTTTTGTTTTACATTATACATTTTGTCTAAATTCCATAAATTACATAGACACCGAAAGAAAAAGTCCCATACATTATCAAATTTAAAACTTCACATATTTCACATAATGCATTTTTTCTAAGTTGTATAAATTACATACACACCGAAAGAAAAAGTCCCATACATTTTCAAAATTCAAAACTTCATTTGTTTTACATCATACATTTTTTCTATATATAAATAATGAGTATTATTAGAGTAACTACCCTTTTAGCTCGTATGAATTATGATATTTTGTTCGTAGAAGCAAGACAGGTCGAGTGATTTGTATAACGCCGAGAATGAGGCGAGTTTTGCTTAAAAGGGGAATGTTTGAGAAATGGTCAAACTATTTGGCCTTCAAGTTTGCAATTCTCTCGTTGTATCTGAGCGGCCAGATCAAGTTCTTGTTGTGTGTTTGTGTGTGTGAGAGAGAGAGAGAGAGAGAGAGAGAGAGAGAGAGAGAGAGAGAGAGAGGCGGGGATAAGATTAGTTATTATATTATTATTTCAAAACGAGCTTCAAACCCAATGGCTCCAGTAGAGAGCAAAAAAAAAAAAAAAAAAAAAAAAAAAAAAAAAAAAAAAAACTGAGAAATATAAAATAACTTTTAAAAGAGGAATAACACCAAATGAAATAAAGTAAACATATATCAATGTCAAATAAATAAATAACAGCTAAAATATAAGAACATTATGTCAATCTACTTAAACAAACAAACAAAAATCGTTATACGTCAATTCTGAATTCGAAGTAATTAATCAAAAACTTCCTGAGCGTAATACCCAAAAGGATACCAGCAGAGCCCTTTATAGAATCCTAACTGAAATAACGGACCGAACTTTTAAGGATGAGAATATCAAAGATCACACATAACGTTAGGAAGTTCGATGGGTCCATGAAATGACTGTTTCGGGAAATGTCATGATATATTGCATGTTGGTCGTTCCTCAGTTGATTAATATGTTAATAAATGCGGTTTTGATAATATCTAAAACAACTGTGTGTTCATAATATTCATAATCTTTATCCAGGGGTACATTGAAAGTAACAGCACAGGATCAAGAGAGAATAGACGACAGCTTGTCAGGTGAGGATGAGGGTGTGAAGGCGATTGGCGAAGAGTAGAATCATCTCTATATCAAGATGCCGAATAAGAAGGGATTCGAAGT
>NC_090746.1:118411141-118413641 GCF_036898095.1 Palaemon carinicauda | reverse complement strand
TTTTTTTAGAATGATTTATTGTTAATTTGTTCTCTTCAGTTATTTATTTCCTTATTTCCTTTCCTCACTGGGCTATTTTTCCCTATTGGAGCCCCTGGGCTTAAAGCATCTTGCTTTTCCAATTAGGGTTGTAGCTTGGATAATAATAATAATAATAATAATAATAATAATAATAATAATAATAATAATAATAATAGTGATATTCCAGGAATTCAATTCACCATCTTCATCTTGGTTCTTTCTAACGATCCCTCCTCTTTACTCTTAAAAGCCTAAGTTTCTGTCCCCTATTATAGTAGGGGCCTCATAACTGGCATATAATCACAGTAACAATTATTGTTATATAAAAGCAGTCATATTTAGATATTTGAAACATAACTATTCCAGTATTGGTATTTCTTGAACAGTCATTTGTGCTCTTCAAGTTAATTGAAGGAGCAAACAACTATTCACTAAAAGTGTGCATAAATGATATGCTCCTATTAGCTAGGCTATCAAGAAGCAGTGCACCAAACGTTCATCAAAATCAGATGCTTTAAGTATTCTATTCATAAAAAGGTCTATTTTAAGCCACTATAGGTACCAGAGAGAACAACTAAAATTCAATTGGGTAACAAAAAAAGATATTGTACTTTTAATTACGAAACGGATACAAATATATGGTGAAAAATATAGTAGAACTAAAAGAATGATCAAAATATAAATGTTTAGGTAAAAAATTAATTGAGATAATCTGGAACCTTCAGAAGGAAATTCCTGACTTTAGTTCTGGTAAAATTGAACTAGAGATCTTGGTGGAACAGGAGAGATCCAGAATTGCCAACGATTTTGGTTGGTTGAATATTCTATCATATGAAATTAAACATTCGTTTGTATTATATATCAAGGGAAAATATATATATTTATCCTAATATCATTTCATAATCTTTCTGAAAAGCTCATAGCTAAAATATCTAGTTTATTTCCTTGGCTTTTAAAGTCAAAGGGTTTACAGCCCTGATCCTCCGGTGTGTAGTGATGCAAGCATTAGTGTCTTTAAAATTTCAGTAGATTATTTTAATTATCTTTAATCATATATTAGCTAAAAAGAATATTTAGTGATAAAGGTTGTGATCATGACATAATCGTTTGCAAATGAACAATCGGTAGACATTACATTAAAACGATATTCATGCCATAGATGTTAGACCTAGTCTCAGTTTTTTTTTTTTTTTTTTTTTTTTTTTTTTTTTCATTTTATTTAATTTTACATGAATTTCATATAATGCCGAAGTGTCGTATGTTTACAATAATAATAACAATAATAAGGATAAGGAAGTGGGGAAAATGGGGAAAGGAAGAGTACCCCTGGATACAATCCAGTTTATAGCTCAAAGGCAGGTACTCCGGATGGGAAAGATTAAGGAAATAGGGAAAAAGAGAAGTACAATAGAAGAATAAAAGAGAGGGGCAGACCCTCTGGCGATATTAGGGAATTAGTATTATTATTTGTAGGTTTTTTGTCGCATGTTTGTGATATGAAGTCATAAAGAGCGAAATTCAATATGGGAGAAAATAATCAAAATAGAAAATTATATTATTACAGTACACACACACACACATATATATATATATATATATATATGTGTGTGTGTGTGTGTGTGTGTTACTACCCTACTGCAGCACAAAGGCCTAAGACATGTCCTTCCACTCGCGTCTTTTTATGGTTTTTCTATGCCAGTTTATACCCACAATTTTTCTTAGTTCGTCAATCCATCGCCTTCTCTTCGTTCCCCTGGTATATATATTTATATATATATATATATATATATATATATATATATATATATATATATATATATATATATATTCATTCGTAAATTATTATTATACAAATATATACATCCCTCATTAACGAATCTGATATAATTCTCGGTTACGTTAGAACAGATATCAAATACCAATTTATAATTGATTATAATTGATTCAATTCATCATCCTACTTCAAATGGTTTCCTGAATGCTGTGATGGGAAGGAGGACATTAATATTTTATTGATAGGCATTTTCCTAATGTACCTATTCCTTATTTATCGTTCCTATTTAACCTCATTTTTTTTATTCTTATGATGATAATGATAACTGTAAAAGTACCAAGTCCCAATGACCCTCATTGGCGTAATAAAACGGACCCTTGAGAAGAAACACTGGGGCTTTTGATTGCTCTGAGACAACCCTGGCTCCCCCCTCAGCCCCCTATAACCTCCAGCTACCCCCCCCCCCCCGTGGCTCTCTACCCCCAACGCCCCCTGGGAGGTTACGACAGAATTGGCGATGCAGCCTCTGAGCTGGCGTCACTACTCAATCAAATGCCCCCCCCCCCCCAACCCCGCCCTGCACCCCCCTACAATTGGGCAAAAGTGCTTTCGAATTCAGCGAAAGAAGTGGCTTACTTGAGGTCCTTTTGTATTCGACCGAAAAAAAAAGTAAAAAAAATAGGGGTGAGAGAGTACATGATGTCA
>NC_090746.1:118396141-118401141 GCF_036898095.1 Palaemon carinicauda | reverse complement strand
GATGTAGAGATAAGAAGCCAAGTGAGACAAATTTTTTTACCTTGTCTTACTCAGGAGATAAGAGATAAGTTTTGAGGGTCTCACACAAAGCCGACTATTCACTCGAGAGGAAGTTGATAAGAAACTCCAGTGGTATTCAAAAAATTATCTCTTGATCGGTTGGCTAATTTAGCCTTTGATTTTTTCTTTTCTTTGTTTTTTTTTTTTTTTTATTATTCCTATCAGTCCTCGTAATAGTTTAATGGTTTAAAGGTCGCTCATAAAAAGCAAAGGTAAGGGACAGTAACCGTTGTGATAGTTTAAAGGTCGCTCATGAATGGCAGAGGCAAGGGACAGTGACATTGCCCTAGCAGTCAGGACAAAGCCCTAGAGACCGACCATATATCATATGATCAACGCCCAAGTCTCCTCTCCACCCAAGCTAGGACCAGGGAGGGCAGGCAGTGGCTACTGATGACTCAGCAGATAGACCTATAGGCACCCCCAAACCCCCCAACCTTAGCTCACAAGGATGGTAAGGTTGCAGACACTAATAGCACTAACGAGTCTGAGCGGACTCGAACCCCCGTCTGGCAAACATCAGACAGAGACGTTAAGGTCACTCATAAAAAAGCAAAGGTAAGGCACAGTAACCGTAGTGATAGTTTGAAGGTTTAAAGGTCGCTCATGAAAGGCAGAAGTAAAGTGCTATACCCTAGACTAATACTGACCATATATCCATGATCAACGTCCAAGCAGCCTCTCCACAAAAGCTAGGACCAGGGAAGGCCAGGCAATGGCTGCTGATGACTCAGCAGGTAGACCTATCGGGTCCCCCAAACCTCCCCTCATCCTTAGCTCACAAGTAGGGTTAGGTTGCAGACACTACAAGAAACTATCGAGGCCTGAGCGGGTCTCGATCTCCCGTCCAGCAGAACGCTGGGCATGTAGTAGTAGTAGTAGTAGTAGTAGTAGTAAATATATGTAATCGTTCATGCAAAGCAAGCTACACAGGTAATCAAATTTCTGAACAAGCTTTCATACAATATATGTATGAAATGTAGAAACAGATGATAGAAGATAAGAATGAAATAAGAATGGAAATAATAGTAAATAAAGATGAATAAAATAAAAATAAATAGTATTAGTTACTAGTAACTTTATAGCCTCCTTAAAACACTAGCAGTGATAGCTGTGCCACTAAAGGAAAT
Source organism: Palaemon carinicauda (assembly GCF_036898095.1). Classification (NCBI taxonomy): domain Eukaryota; kingdom Metazoa; phylum Arthropoda; class Malacostraca; order Decapoda; family Palaemonidae; genus Palaemon; species Palaemon carinicauda. The sequence continues at coordinate 118,399,951 of NC_090746.1, read as the reverse complement.
AAAGATTTCGGTTACTGAGCAATGTGACATCGCGTTGTATAGGCAGAAAAGGGATACTGGCACCCTCCAAGACGAGTGTATATACTAGTATATATATATATATATATATATATATATATATATATATATATATATATATATATATATATATGTATATATATATATATATATATATATATATATATATATATATATATATATATATATATACATTATACCTATATATATATATATATATATATATATATATATATATATATATATATTTATATATATATTATATATATATATATTATATATATATATATATGTATATATATATGTATATATATATATATATATATATATATATATATATTATATATATATATATATACAGTATATATATATATATATATATATATATATATATATGTATATATATATATATATATATATATATATATATATATATATATATATATATATATATACATTATACCTATATATATATATATATATATATATATATATATATATATATATATATATATATATATATATATATATATATTATATATATATATATATATATATATATATATGTATATATATATATGTATATATATATATATATATATATATATATATATATATATATATATATATATATATATATATATATATATATATATATACAGTATATATATATATATATATATATATATATATATATATATATATATATATATATATATATATATATATATATATATATATCTTCCGGATATGCTGAGCAGCATTGCCAAATATATAATTACTCGATCTCCTCCCATCCCTTAGGTAGGGGAGAGCGAGTAGTCATACACTGGTGAGAAAGGGTACCCGGAGAGGTACACTCGTAAACCACAACCATCATGTTGTAAAAGTATATTTAAAGTACCTTTGTTGTAGTTAGGAAGGAAAGGAGGGGGGGGGGGGGCAGGAGGAGGGCATAGGTAGGGTTGAACTTGCGTGTATGCGTGTGTATGCATATGTATCTAAATGTTTAGCTGTCATTTTTGACGGCTTGCGTGCCACTACTTCCATATAATTACCATGTCCTTTCTTCTCACATTGCTGTTTATATTAACTTTACCATATCTTATAAAACAAGGTTTATATTGAGGAAACATTGATCAAAATGTTTTAATTTCCAGAATAGGTTTTAATGCCCTAATGTTTCTTATTAATGAGGTTTTAATGCCCTAATGTTTCTTACTAATGAGGTTTTAAGGCCCTAATGTTTCTTATTAATGAGGTTTTAAGGCCCTAATGTTTCTTATTAATGAGGTTTTAAGGCCCTAATGTTTCTTATTAATGTGGTTTTAAGGCCCTAATGTTTCTTATTAATGAGGTTTTAAGGCCCTAATGTTTCTTATTAATGAGGTTTTAAGGCCCTAATGTTTCTTATCAATGAGGTTTTAAGGCCCTAATGTTTCTTATTAATGAGGTTTTAAGGCCCTAATGTTTCTTATTAATGAGGTTTTAAGGCCCTAATGTTTCTTATTAATGAGGTTTTAAGGCCCTAATGTTTCTTATTAATGAGGTTTTAAGGCCCTAATGTTTCTTATTAATGAGGTTTTAAGGCCCTGTTTCTTATTAATGAGGTTTTAAGGCCCTAATGTTTCTTAGACAGTACTACATTGGATCCTCCTCTCTGGTTACGGTTCATTTTCCCTTTGCCTACATACACACTGAATAGTCTGGCATATTCTTTACATATTCTCCTCTATCCTCATACACCTGACAACACAGATTACCAAACAATTCTTCATCACCCAAGGGGTTACTGCACTGTAATTGTTCAGTGCCACTTTCCTCTTGGTAAGGGTAGAAGAGACTCTTTAGCTATGGTAAGCAGCTCTTCTAGGAGAAGGACACTCCAAAATCAAACCACTGTTCTCTAGTCTTGGGTAGTGCCATAGCCTCTGTACCATGGCCTTTCACTGTCTTTGGTTAGAGTTCTCTTGCTTGAGGGTACACTCGAGCACACTTTCCTATCTTATTTCTCTTCCTCTTGTTTTGTTAAAGTTTTTATAGTTTATATAGGAGATATTTATTGTTGTTACTCTTCTTAGAATATTTTATTTTCCTTTTTTCCTTTCCGCACTGAGCTATTTTCCCTGTTGGAGCCCCTGGGCTTATAGCATACTGCTTTTCCAACTAGGGTTGTAGCTTAGTAAGTAATAATAATAATAATAATAATAATAATAATATTAATGAGGTTTTAAGGCCCTAATGTTTCTTATTAATTAAGACAAAATGAATGAATGAATGATTTAAAGATGTCTGGCATCCTGACATCGAAGGTCATTTACGCCGATAACACTAAAAGATATAAGAAATGGCGCCTTTCTTGTTCTCTTTTTATAGTTTATATATGACATATCTGTTTTTGACGTTTTTAATAGTTTATATAGGACATATCTGTTTTGACGTTGTTACTGTTTTTAGAATGATTTATTGTTAATTTATTCTCATCATTTATTTATTTCCTTATTTCCTTTCCTCACTGGGCTATTTTTCCCTATTGGAGCCCTTGGGCTTATAGCATGTTGCTTTTCCAACTAGGGTTGTAGCTTGGCTAGTAATAATAATAATAATAATAATAATAATAATAATAATAATAATAATAATAAAAGGGTCATGATCATTGCCGATGTTTATATTAGATCAATTTTAAATCGTTGATACATTTATCTTTATTGACTTATGAATATTGAATAATATCATGGGAAAAAATATCCTTTACGAGATTAATGTTAAATGATAAAGTCTACATGGGAATTTGAATCATCAGGTATCTGCCGTGTTGATATATATATATATATATATATATATATATATATATATATATATATATATATATATATATATATATATATATATGTATATATATATATATATATATATACATATATATATATATATATATATATATATATATATATATATATATATGTATATATATATATATATATATATATATATATATATATATATATGTATACATATATATTTATTTATAGAGAGAGAGAGAGAGAGAGAGAGAGAGAGAGAGAGAGAGAGAGAGAGAGAGAGAGAGAGAGAGAGAGAGAGAGAGAGAGCGAGCCTGATGATTTAGGAGGATTAACATTGAACTCTAAAAAATTCTGAGAGAGAGAGAGAGAGAGAGAGAGAGAGAGAGAGGAGAGAGAGGAGAGAGAGAGAGAGAGAGAGAGAGAGAGAGAGAGAGAGAGAGAGAGAGAGAATTATCAATTAGAAACGCTTCTTCCATGAAGACGCCCAACATAGATTCAGTGATGTTCAAAAGAATACAGAGAGAGAGAGAGAGAGAGAGAGAGAGAGAGAGAGAGAGAGAGAGAGAGAGAGAGAGATCCTATCCTGGCTAAAAGAGAAGAATGTCCAAGAGCTTATGACAAAGCCTTTGTTGTTGGAAAGAAAAGTCCTTTGTTACAAGTGGATCGTGTATTGACTGGAGTATCTTGAGGGCAACTGGCCTGTGGTTGACCATAGTTCTGCACTGGCTCAACAATATTTCGCGAGTAAAGGGAACTTGACCTTGAAGTGGAACGTACCATAGTTCTGCACTGGCTCAACAATATTTCGCGAGTAAAGGGAACTTGACCTTGAAGTGGAACGTACCATAGTTCTGCATTGGCTCAACAATATTTCGCGAGTAAAGGGAACTTGACCTTGGAATGGAACGTACCATAGTTCTGCACTGGCTCAACAGTATTTCGCGAGTGAAGGGAACTTAACCTTGAAATGGAACGTACCGTAGTTCTG
>NC_090746.1:118386141-118391141 GCF_036898095.1 Palaemon carinicauda | reverse complement strand
TATATATATATATATATATATATATATATATATATATATATATATATATATATATATATATACATATACATCCAGACACTTGCTCTTTATCACATAAGGGACATTACAAAAGTGAATTTCTTCATTCATGTTAAATATATATCATAAAAAGTTCATAATTTTGTCGATAATTATCTTTTCCATCAACGATTGTTTCAAACAAATCCATTCTCACTTCGTCCTTTCAATCTACTTTTTTTCCTTTTCTTGTGTTTTTCTATTTCCTGCGCTTTCATTTCCCGCGCTTTCCATTTCCCGCGCTTTCTATTTCCCGCGCTTTCTATTTCCCGCGCTTTCCATTTCCCGCGCTTTCTATTTCCCGCGCTTTCCATTTCCCGCGCTTTCCATCTTCCTCCACCCCTTAACTTTCCTTGCATTCCACGCCTCTTATCTCCCCCAGATAACTCAAGGTCGTCTTTCTCCTTCGCCTTAATCGAAAACTGATCCAATCGTCCCCTGAACTCCTTGAGCGTTATCGCTGTCCTCTTCATTCAGAACCGGAGTGATATTGCTCCCGGTGGAACTAGGTCACGGAATGGTTTCGCCATATGCTTTTCTGCATACTCGTGCATATTTATGTCTGCAATATGCATTTCTGCATGCTTTTACGCAACATCTGTATGTTTGCGATATGCATATCTGCATGCTTTTACGCAACATCTGTGTGTTTGCGATTTGCATATCTGCATGCTTTTACGCAATATCTGTGTGTTTGCGATTTGCATATCTGCATACCCCTACATGCTTATGTTTGCGATATGTATATCTGCATACCCCTACATGCTTATGTTTACGATATGCATATCTGCATACTCGTACATACTTACGTATTTATATGTCTTATCATATATATATATACATATATATATATATATATATATATATATATATATATATATATATATATATATATATATATGCATGAATATACATATATACATGTGTGTATATATATAGATAGATAGATAGATAGATAGATAGATAAATAAATAGATAGATAGATGAAAAATTTACAGAGGAAGAAATACTATCCAAAGTAGATGTAGATAGCTATATATATATATATATATATATATATATATATATATATATATATATATATATATATATATAATGAGAGAGAGAGAGAGAGAGAGAGAGAGAGAGAGAGAGAGAGAGAGAGAGAGAGAGAGAGAGAGAGAGAGAGCGATACTGCAGCAACGAATACTTAAAAGCCTTTCATTTAATCAATACGAAAATGCTTAGTGCTTTTCGTGAATCCCTGGCAGAGACGACACTTTCTTATGATTCATTATTCGTCCAAAGAAAATAGTGACCGAAGATCTATTATTCTCATACTAGTGTACGCAATCCGTCAAGAGCGCCGGTTAAATATCTAGATAGATATGCACATGCACCCACACGCACACACGCAGCTTTAATCCTAATACACTTCAAAATCAAACCGTTGTTCTCTAGTCTTGGGTAGTGACATAGCCTCTGTACCATGGTCTTCCTCTGTCTGGTGGTAGAGTTCTCTTGCTTGAGGGTACACTCTGGCACACTATTCTATTTCCTTTCTCTTCCTCGTGTTTTGTTTAAGCTTTATAGTTTATATAGGAGATATTTTAACATTGTTCCTCTTCTTAAGATATTTTATTTTGCCTTATTTCCTTTCCTCACTGGGCTATTTTCCCTGTCGGAGCCCCTGGGCTTATAGCATCCTGTTTTTTCAACTAGGGTTGTAACTGAGCAAGTAATAATAATAATAATAATAATAATAATAATAATAATAATAATCATCATCATCATCATCCCTTCATTCTCGTAACTATAACCCGCTGGTTCGGCAATTTGTGGGAGAGTGTGGTTTCCGAGTGTACCTCTCAGGGTACACCCTTTCACCAGGGAATGACTCCTCCCTCTCCCCCCTGAGCGTGACAGGAAATATATATATATATATATATATATATATATATATATATATATATATATATATATATATATATATATATATTATCTCCTCCAACGCCAGCGCACTGGCCAGCGTAGTGGCCTAGTGGAAACGTCCCTGCCTGGCAATCAGCCGGACCAGGGTTCGAGTCCCACTCAAGTACAATAGTTTCTTCTAGGGTTTGCAACCTCAAACACTATAGTCCATTTCTTTTAGCGAGGCAGATTTGCACCGACTCGCAGCGGTGCCCTTTTAGCTCGGAAAAGTTTCCTGATCGCTGATTGGTTGGACAAGATAATTCGAACCAATCAGCGATTTAGGAAACTTTTCCGAGCTAAAAGGGCACCGTTGCGAGTCGGTGCAAATCTGCCTCGCTAAAAGAAATGGACTATAGAAGAATAATCCACTTCCTAATGCTTTGAATTAAATAGCCCACTTCCTAATGCTTTGAATTAAATAGCCCACTTCCTGATGCTTTGAATTAAATAGCCCACTTCCTAATGCTTTGAATTATTTCCTAGTCATATTTGGATACTGTCCAGAAATTGGTACAATAATTATTGTTGAAAATGATCAAGTGTGAATTAATTTTAATACAAAAGATGCCATTTGTATATTCTATTAAGATATATAAAACATCGTTCCACTTGGGTCTACATTTCCAAATGTTTATGAAAAAAAAAAAAAAAAAAAAAAAAAATGTAGATTTACATTATTGAAAATCACTGGGAACCAAAAAAATAAAAAGGTCAGAAACATTGCTAACCTAAGATGGCGGTCCGTGTAAAATTGCAAAACATAGATAAACTTCAACCACTGGTCTGGGTTACCTTCCAGGTTCCAGGTTCCAGGTTCTTCGTCACACCCTCCACAACACTATGATCCAGGATTGCCAGATTTTCCCATTGAGAAAAGGCCAATGTCTGATCAACTGCAGCTTTAAAGGGCAAACCTGATAGAAAAAGGCCGAAAATCTAGCATTTAAGGCTAACTAATTTAAAAAAAAGGCCAAATTTTGGTATCTGGCACGAAAAAGGGCCACATTTGGAGGTTTTTTTTGGCCCGAAAAAGGCCAACCTGGCCTAAATGAGAAAAGGCCAACGTCTGATCAAATGCAGCTTTAAAAGGCCAACCTAATAGTAAAAAAGGCCGAAAATATAAAATTCAAGGCTAACCAATTTCAAAAAGGCCAAATTTGGGTATCTAGCACGAAAAAAGGCTAAATTTAGTGTTTTTTTTGGGGGCCAGAAAAAGGCCGAAAATAAAGTATTTAAGCCTCACCAATTTCAAAAAGGCCAAATTTAGTTATCTAGCATGAAAAAGGGCCACATTTGGAGGTTTTTTTGGCCCGAAAAAAGGCCAACCTGGTAACCCTGCTATGATTATAGGTGCAAAGCGTATCAATCTGCAGAGTTCAATGTCATTAGATACGTCCTACGCAGACAGCACTGTTTGCATACTCTTTTTTTCTAACTTCCATAGCTTGTCTAATACAACTTCTTTGGTTGGTGATTCTAACTTCCTTAATTCTAGGCCGCTGCTTCTATCTTTTTTCTTAGTGAATGAGATGTAGTAGTAGTAGTAGTAGTAGTAGTAGTAGTAGTCTAATACATCGGAGAACTTCTTTGGTTGGTGATGCTAACTTCCTTAATTCTAGGGCGCTGCTTCTATAATTTTTCCTAGTGAATGAGACATAGTAGTAGTAGTAGTAGTAGTAGTAGTAGTGGTGGTGGTAGTAGTAGTAGTAGTCTAATACATCGGACAACTTCTTTGGTTGGTGATTCTAACTTCCTTAATTCTAGGCCGCTGCTTCTATCTTTTTTCTTAGTGAATGAGATGTAGTAGTAGTAGTAGTAATAGTAGTAATAGTAGTAGTAGTAGTAGTAGAAGTGGAGAGGAACCTATGCAACAGCTCTTGGTGTATCCTAAGATGGACGTTTTCCTTAACCCAGATACAAAGAAGAGGAATGCACGCAACTGAGCATTGGAAACCCATCATACATAATTTCGTTTAAAAAAAAAAAAAAAAAAAAAAAAAAAAAAAAAAAATTAAATTTGTTTTTCAAAAAATTTACTTGAGCTTAGAGGAATTTAAAATTATAATTTAGATATAATGCTCTTTTGATATTGGAAAAAATCATGCAGTTTATATATTACGTATGGCCAGTGATAAGAAATCTAAATTAGGATTTTGGTACCAGTAATTCTATCAAGAATGAATGAGATTTAGATGATACTTTAAAAAGATAAAAAAAAAAAAAAAAAAAAAAAAAAAAAAACAAGAACTGGAAAATAAATTTTATCATTTGGGCAAAATCAGATCGACCAAACCTCTGAAAATAGAAACGATAAAAATAGATTGAAAATCAAATACTATTTAAAAGTAGATAAAAAATCTGAAAACAGATAATGGTAGATTATCGTATCTTTTATAGAATACGAACTTAATATCTTTCATGAAAAAAAAAATACAGTTGTCGAACTCCACCCGATGAAATATCAATCCTTTTTTCTCTCAATTCAAACAAATTATCATTGAGATTATTACTAGCCAAGCTACAACCCTAGTTTGAAAAGCAGAATGCAATAAACCCAAGGGCTCCAACAAGGAAAATTAGCCCAGTGAGAAAAGAAAATAAGGAAATAGATAAATTACAAAAGAAGTAATTAACAATTAAATTGCAATATTTTAAAGACAGCAACGTTGAAAGACATCGTTCCCAAAAGGTCATTAAGGACCATAGCTTTAATAGCTGCTATTAAATTTCTTATTCCTGATCTAGATATCAATCTTGGGCACCATCGTTTAATTAGTTCATTATGAATGTTGCAACAGATTTTTCATAACTCTGACCATCCTTTACATTCAGATCTCCCAGGACAATAGTTTAATAGTTCATTATGAATGTTGCAACAGATTTTTCATAATTCTGACCATCCTTTACATTCAGATCTCCCAGGACAATCGTTTAATAGTTCATTATGAATGTTGCAACAGATTTTTCATAACTCTGACCATCCTTTACAT
>NC_090746.1:118368641-118376141 GCF_036898095.1 Palaemon carinicauda | reverse complement strand
CAGCAATATATTTGTCTATCAATCTATATATATATATATATATATATATATATATATATATATATATATATATATATATATATATATATATATATATATATATATATATATATATATATATATATATATAGTGTGTGTGTGTGTGTGTATTACTAGCTGAGCTGCAACCCTAGTTGGAAAAGCAAGGTGCTATAAGCCCAAGGGCTCCAACAGGGAAAAATAGCCTAGTGAGGAAAAGGGGATAAGGAAATAAAAAAAATATGAGAAGTAATGAACAATTAAAATAAAATATCTTAAAAAACTCTTAACAAAATTAAAACAGATATTTCATATATAAACTATAAAAAAAAAGACTTGATTCAGCCTGTTCATCGTAAAAACATTTGCTGCAAGTTTGAACTTTTGAAGTTCTACCGATTCAACTACCTGGTTAGGAAGATCATTCCATAGCTTGGTCACAGCTGGAATAAAACTTCTAGAGCACTGTGTATTACTGGGCCTCATGATGGAGAACTTCTGAACCATTTTTTTTAGAGTATTCACCCATATCAAATTACAGATACTCTTTTCTTTGTTTTGAAGTAGACCGAAGCTCTTTCAATGGTACATGTAGGCCTATACTTAAAAATCGCATATGTATATCTTTCGAAAGAAGCTTTGGGCTTGAGGGTACATGTTCCGCTCATTTGAATATGTATAAATGTTTTAAAATTTATTTTAATATATCAGGTGTAGGGTATGTAGACTAAATTTAGTTGAGCTTTTGCCTTACGGGGAAGATTTTTTTTTATGATAAATTGATCCTTTTGGATTTAAGGCAACAACTTTGAGCGAATTGAAAATAAATTGGGTGGAAAATCACTACTATACTAAACCGATTTTACCATTTTAGTGGCCTGCTTGTCTTTCCCATCAAGAGTATCGGTTTGATGAACTTTTATTGTCGTAACCTCGGTCTAGGTACATACGTAAACCCACGGTCTAGGCGTAGACATGGTCGTAACATACTACTGTAGAACACACCACGGTCTAGGCGTAGACATGGTCGTAACATACTACTGTAGAACACACCACGGTCTAGGCGTAGACCATGGTCGTAACATACTACTGTAGACCACACCACGGTCTAGGCGTAGACATGGTCGTAACATTGGCCTTGGTCGTAACATACTACTGTAGACCACACCACGGTCTAGGCGTAGACATGGTCGTAACATACTACTGTAGACCACACCACGGTCTAGGCGTAGACATGGTCGTACTACTGTAGAACACACCACGGTCTAGGCGTAGACATGGTCGTAACATACTACTGTAGACCACACCACGGTCTAGGCGTAGACATGGTCGTAACATTGGCCTTGGTCGTAACATACTACTGTAGACCACACCACGGTCTAGGCGTAGACATGGTCGTAACATACTACTGTAGAACACACCACGGTCTAGGCGTAGACATGGTCGTAACATACTACTGTAGAACACACCACGGTCTAGGCGTAGACCGTGGTCGTAACATACTACTGTAGAACACAACACGGTCTAGGCGTAGACATGGTCGTAACATACTACTGTAGAACACACCACGGTCTAGGCGTAGACATGGTCGTAACATACTACTGTAGAACACACCACGGTCTAGGCGTAGACCGTGGTCGTAACATACTACTGTAGAACACAACACGGTCTAGGCGTAGACATGGTCGTAACATACTACTGTAGAACACACCACGGTCTAGGCGTAGACATGGTCGTAACATACTACTGTAGAACACACCACGGTCTATAACCCAGGAGCCGTCTTGCTCCTCGGCCTTCTTCCCCGAGAGTCTAAACTAGATTTTCAACAACGTCACAGTGTATCAGGTTCCGACAAGAGCCCCCAAGGCGAGTAGCGAAGAGAGCCTTGTCTGGTGCATCTTTTTTTTTTTCCTTTTTGAGTGTAACCTTTTCAAGGGTCCAAAGGTAAACTAGTTTCTGCCTACTGAAAACGAGATTACATTCTTTTCCAGAACATCCATCACATTTTCGTAATGTCAAAACGCACCTTGGAGAGAGAGAGAGAGAGAGAGAGAGAGAGAGAGAGAGAGAGAGAGAGAGAGAGAGAGAGATTGTATTATTTCTTTATATTGATACTCTTTGGATCAATATTTACTACAACACGCTGAGGCACACACATGAACGGAACTATATTTTGTGAAACTCTATGGTATTATAACTCCCATTTTAAACAATTCCCGAATTATCTTCAACTGAGACTGAAAAACATCGCCTGACTTCATTTAACTTGTTCAAAATAACGCTGGTTAAATATGATGTAGAACGTGAACATGATGAAGAACGTGAACATAATGAAGAACGTGAACATAACGTAAGAACGTATGAGAGTTACATTAATCTTCATTAATTAACAATGAAGAAACTGCTGTCCAGTAATATCTAAATTGATTAGACGTGAAAAACATTTACCTGTTAAAGAGAGAACTGAGATTGGATAGTGAATAAGTTATCAAAGTAAAAGATAAACAATTGAGCTAAATAAGAGAGAATAGGCCAGGAAAGACCCATTTGCTGATTTTATTTGCTGGTTCTTATATAAGATTACGTGTGATCTCATTGATAATCTAAGAGGCCTCTTATTGTAGGCCTACTTGACCATTTGAACTCTGTATAAAGACCACTTTTAGAATTTCTTTTTAATAAGCAATGTAATTTAATTTAACATTTAAGAAATCTAAATCCTTTGTTTGATTACAATTGACGATATATACGTGGCCAGATCTTACAACATTCTGCTTTTCCAGCTTAGCTAATAATAATAATAATAATAATAATAATAATAACCAAAGACTGTTGTTTTTTACTGAATGACTCCAATATACCATTGTTTTATGGCAACTAAAGACTATTATTTTTATGGCTAGGTAAAATTATTGTTTTATGGCAACTAAAGACTATTGTTTTTATGGCTTGGTAAAATTGTTGTTTTATGGCAACTATAGACTATTGTTTTTACAGTTAGGTAAAATTATTGTTTTATGGTAACTTAAGACCATTGTTTTTACAGTTAGGTAAAATTATTGTTTTATGGCAGCTACAGACTATTGTTTTTACAGTTAGGTAAAACTATTGTTTTATGGCAACTAAAGACTATTGTTTTTACAGTTAGGTAAAATTATTGTTTTATGGTTACTAAAGACTATTGTTTTTATGGCTTGGTAAAATTATTGTTTTATGGCAACTAAAAACTATTGTTTATGTAGCAAGGTAAAATTATTGTTTTATGGCAACTAAAGACTATTGTTTTTGTAGCTAAGTAAAATTATTGTTTTATGACAACTAAAGACTATTGTTTTTATTGCTAGTTAAAATTAATGTTTTATGGCTACTAAAGACTATTGTTTTTATGGCTAGGGAAAATTATTGTTTTATGGCAACTAAAGACTATTGTTTTTGTAGCAAGGTAAAATTATTGTTTTATGGCAACTAAAGACTATTGTTTTTATGCCTAGGTAAAATTATTGTTTTATGGCAACTACAGACTATTTTTTTTTACAGTTAGGTAAAATTAACTAAAGACTATTGTTTTTACAGTTAGGTAAAATTATTGTTTTATGGCATCTAAAGACTATTGTTTTTATGGCTAGGTAAAATTATTGTTTTATGGCTACTAAAGACTTATTGTTTTTATGGCTAGTAAAATTATTGTTTTATAGTAACTAAAGACTATTGTTTTTGTAGCTAGGTAAAATTATTGTTTTATGGCAACTAAAAACTATTGTTTTGCAGCTAGGTGAAATTATTGTTTTAGGGCAACTAAAAACTATTATTTTTGTAGCTAGGTAAAATTATTGTTTAATGACAACTAAAAACTATTGTTTTTATTGCTAGTTAAAATTATTGTTTTATGGCAACTAAAGACTATTGTTTTATGGCTAGGTAAAATTATTGTTTTATGGCAACTAAAGACTATTGTTTTTGTAGCTAGGTAAAATTGTTGTTTTATGACAAATGAAGACTATTGTTTTTATTGCTAGTTAAAATTATTGTTTTATGGCAACTAAAGACTATTGTTTTTGTAGCTAGGTAAAATTATTCTTTTAAGGCAACTAAAACTATTGTTTTTGTAGCTAGGGAAATTATTGTTTTATGGCAACTAAAAACTATTGTTTTTGTAGCTAGGTAAAATTATTGTTTTATGGCAACTAAAGACTATTGCTTTTATTGCTAGTTAAAATTATTGTTTTATAGCAACTAAAAACTATTGTTTTATGGCTAGTTGAAATTATTGTTTCATTGCAACTAAAGACTATTGTTTTATGGCTAGTTAAAACTACTGTTTTATAGCAACTAAAGACTATTGTTTTTTCTCTACTGAATGGATGAAACTATTGTTTTATGTCTACTTGGAGTCTTTTTTATAGCCAATGAAGGCACAATTTTAAGTCACCCCACAAAATTCTTTACAAGGTAATTTAAGGCGTCTGTCAATCTTGTCATTTAAGCCTTGGTGTTTCGAGGACCCAAGGCAAAGGTATAAATAACCTTTTCAGGCCAAGGTTGTTATTGTGACTTTATATATTCAACTCTATCTCCATAAAAAAAAAAAAAAAACAAAAAAAAAAAACAAAAAAAAAAAAAAACACTTTCATTTTCTGGTAAGGTTAAAACCTTTACTTCCATGACCATAAAAAACTTTTGTTTCATGGTTATTTTTCACGACATTTAAGTTTTTTAATTCTATGTTTACTTCAGCTCTTACTTTTTTTTTTATAACTTACGTTCTTTTTATGACAAAATTAAATGTTTTTTTTTTTATTTATTTATTTTTTTATTTTTATTTTTTTTTTCTATTAAGGGAAACTTAAATTTAGGGTTGTGGTGACCAATGTGTTAATGTCCTTGACTGGTGATCGCCAGACTGGGATCCGAGTCCCGCTCTAACTCGTTAGTTCCTTTGGTCACTGCAACCTCACCATCCTTGTGAGCTAAAGATTGGGTGGGGGGGGGGCGGTTTGAGGGAGCTTATATGTCTATCTACCGCATCATCAGCAGCCATTCTCTGGCCCTTCTTGTTCCTAGCTTGGGTGGAGATGGGCTTGGCGCTGATCATATGTATATATGGTCAGTCTCTAGTACATTGTCCTGCTTGATAGGGCAATGTCACTGTACCTTACCTCTGCCATTCATGAACGGCCTTTAAAACTTTTAAACCTTTACTGGTTTATTCATTAGCTGAGGATTTAATGCTACATTACTTTAGTATTTTTATTGTTGTATCCTAATTGCCATGGATTCAATATTGCATACTTAAGCCTTATGTATCATGTCCCCTTCGATTGAATTTCAATTTCACGCTGCATCCAATTAACATTTGGTGTCCTAATGTCTTTCTTTATTTGTCAATCGGATTTCTCCTGCATTCCACCTGCATTTCTTCAGCTTTGCCTTTCTACTGCATTTATTATTATTATTATTATTATTATTATTATTATTATTATTATTATTGCTAGCTAAGCTACAACGCTGTTTAGAAAAGCAGGATGCTATAAGCCCAAAGCTCCAAGGAAAAATAGCCCAGCGATGAAAAGAAATAAGGAAATAAATAAACTACAAGAGAAGTAATAAACAATAAAACTATATCTATAAAAGAACAGTAACAACATTAAAATCTATCTTTCATATATAAACTATAAAAATAGAGTTACGTGTATTTGTGTATTTGTTAAGAACCCAGTGCCCTCCTAAATCCAGGATGCCAGAGAACTGATAATCAATCAATCAAACCTCCTGAATCCAATTATCAATTAGCTGTCTATCAGTGCCTTTCATCAGTTGGTTTCCTGACACATTTATTAAGTGACTAATTTTCCCTCATTATCATCCAGCAGTTTGCTTCCATTCACATCCACTTGGCAATTGGCGTCTGGTTTCCTTGTGCACTTATTCAACTACGGATTTCTTCCCTTATGCATTCACCAATTGGTTTCCTTTGAGTTCCCTTCACCAATTGGTTTCCTTTGAGTTCCCTTCACTAATTGGTTTCACATGAGTTCCCTTCAACAATCTGTTTCCCTATTTTTCATTCAGTAATTAATTTCTTTTCAGTTCCCTTTACCAATTGGTTTCCTTTGAGCCCCCTTCACCAATTGGTTTCATATCAATTCCTTTCACCAATTGGTTTCACATGAATTCCCTTCACCAATTGGTTTCATATGTGTTCCTTTCTCCAATTGGTTTTCTTTGAGTTCCCTTCACCAATTGGTTTCATATGAGTTCACTTCACCAATTGGTTTCCTTTGAGTTCACTTCTCCTATTGATTTCCTTTGAGTTCCCTTCACCAATTGCTTTCATATCAGTTCCCTTCCCCAATTAGTTTCACATGAGTTCCCTTCACCAATTGCTTTCATATCAGTTCACTTCTCCTATTGATTTCCTTTGAGTTCCCTTCACCAATTGCTTTCATATCAGTTCCCTTCCCCAATTAGTTTCACATGAGTTCCCTTCACCAATTGCTTTCATATCAGTTCACTTCTCCTATTGATTTCCTTTGAGTTCCCATCACCAGTTCGTTTCCTTTGAGTTCACTTCTCCTATTGATTTCCTTTGAGTTCACTTCTATTGATTTCCTTTGAGTTCCCTTCACCAGTTGGTTTCCTTTGAGTTCCCTTCACCGATTGGTTTCAATTCTTCCATTCGGCAATTAGTTTCATTTCAGTTCCATTGAGCAATAGGATTCTTACCTCATCTGTTCAGCAATGGGTTTTCCCTTGCATTCATGAAAGAAAATATGCTGAGAATTATAGTTGACTTTTCCTGAATGTTGTACTACAGGATCGAGTGTTAGGTCCCACTTCATTTGATTAAGACAATATTATATCCCAATTTTAAATACAGATAAATCAGTTCATTTGATCTGGCCAACACTTTTCTATCTGCACCTACGCGTTAGTATCTTCTTGTTCATTGCAATATGTAGTAGCAATCTAGTAGCTCCAGAAGCGTAGAATAATTTCGAATTCTGTCCGTACCCTCCGCAAGCTCTTATGTATATCAACATTACCGCTAATAGCCACCTGCCGGTTGTGTAGAGGAATGAGGTAAGGAAAATGGCCCGTACCACCGATACTTTGGCTATATTTCTGGCGTGATTTAAGGGTATTTCTGGCGTGATTTAAGGGAAGTTTAGTCACTCCCCTTTCTTCCACTGGCTTCTACTCGGCCTCTTATACGTAATGGCTTCAGGGAACGATAAATTACAGTTGATAGTGGGAAGGAGATTCCGTACATATCCATTCATGGAGCCGTAGACCCCTGGATCCGTGCTGGGTGGGTTTTTTTTTTTTTTTTTTTTTTTTTTTTTTTAGAAAGTAGTTTTACTGTAACTTCATTTAGAGGTCGTTGATCTTACCGTCAGGGTCTCATTCAGTATTTTCTCTTCAAGAATATTTGTGAATTCAATTTATGAAAAATTGGATTTTCATTAATACCGGTGTGGA
>NC_090746.1:118361141-118363641 GCF_036898095.1 Palaemon carinicauda | reverse complement strand
TAAAGATAATTCTCTTTTTAAAGAAATAAACTTAAAGGTAATTCTCTTTTTAAAGAAATAAACTTAAAGGTAATTCTCTTCTTAAAGAAATAAACTTAAAGGTAATTCTCTTTTTAAAGAAATAAACTTAAAAGTAATTCTCTTTCGCATATCAGAGTATAGTTTTAATGCAGAATTCAACTCCCAATTCACTAACTTATCCAGAGAGAGAGAGAGAGAGAGAGAGAGAGAGAGAGAGAGAGAGAGAGAGAGAGAGAGAGAGAGAGAATGTCGATATATGGAATTAATTAAACTAAAAAAGATATATTTACCCAACTCAAATGAAAGATAACTTTTCATCAATAGGCTACTAGCAGCAAGAAAACAAGAGTAAATGATAATAGTATATATCAGAACGCTTGGTTTTCCGGAGACCTACAATCAAGGACTACCCAATTTATGGGTAACGTCTCCAACATTAGTAATTGCCCTGTAATGATGACGTACTTTCCCTTGCCCATGAGGCAAACTATAACACACAAAAAATGGTGTAAACTTTTGCTACAACTTAAGAGTAGGATGAGATGAACAATTTGGATAAGACCAAGAAAGTCGATTGGGCAAGTGAGTACTTTACCTTTAGGGTGCAATGTAATTTATATATATATATATATATATATATATATATATATATATATATTATATATATATATATATATATATATATATAAATTTTTTGATTCTTCAGGAAATTTTTGATTTGTCCACGGAGAAAGTCCTGCTGACTAGTAATGATATTCTATTCTCATTATGACGTGAGAATTAACTTTTAGAACTTCATTATACCCCCATATATATATATATATATATATATATATATATATATATATATATATATATATATATATATATATATATATACGCTAATTAACGTGTTTATATACATTACATTGTCACCCATATATGTGTATATGTACAGTACAGATAGAGAATATACCGCTCACTTATTTCTATAAAAAGTACAGATAGAGAATATACCGCTCACTTATTTCTATAAAAAGTACAGATAGAGAATATACCACTCACTTATTTCTATAGCAAGTACAGATAGAGAATATACCGCTCACTTATTTCTATAACAAGTACAGATAGAGAATATACCGCTCATATATTTTTATAACAAGTACAGATAGAGAATATACCGCTCACATATTTCTATAGCAAGTACAGATAGAGAATATACCGCTCACTTATTTCTATAACAAGTACAGATAGAGAATATACCGCTCACTTATTTCTATAACAAGTACAGATAGAGAATATACCGCTCACATATTTTATAAAAAGTACAGATAGAGAATATACCGCTCACTTATTTCTATAGCAAGTACAGATAGAGAATATACCGCTCACTTATTTCTATAACAAGTACAGATAGAGAATATACCGCTCACATATTTCTATAACAAGTACAGATAGAGAATATACAGCTCACTTATTTCTATAACAAGTACAGATAGAGAATATACCGCTCACTTATTTCTATAAAAAGTACAGATAGAGAATATACCGCTCACTTATTTCTATAGCAAGTACAGATAGAGAATATACCGCTCACTTATTTCTATAACAAGTACAGATAGAGAATATACCGCTCACATATTTTTATAACAAGTACAGATAGAGAATATACCGCTCACTTATTTCTATAACAAGTACAGATAGAGAATATACCGCTCACTTATTTCTATAACAAGTACAGATAGAGAATATACCGCTCACTTTTTTCTATAACAAGTACAGATAGAGAATATACCGCTCACATATTTTTATAACAAGTACAGATAGAGAATATACCGCTCACTTATTTCTATAACAAGTACAGATAGAGAATATACCCCTCACTTATTTCTATAAAAAGTACAGATAGAGAAAATACCGCTCACTTATTTCTATAGCAAGTACAGATAGAGAATATACCGCTCACTTATTTCTATAGCAAGTACAGATAGAGAATATACCGCTCACTTATTTCTATAGCAAGTACAGATAGAGAATATACCGCTCACTTATTTCTATAACAAGTACAGATAGAGAATATACCGCTCACTTATTTCTATAACAAGTACAGATAGAGAATATACCGCTCACTTATTTCTATAACAATTAAATGACCTTTTAACATGTCAATGTCCTTATACGTTCTGCATACGCTGGTCATTACGGAGCCTGAACTTGAGGGTAGAAATAAATGATAAAACCTTAATTACCACTTAGCCGAGACTATCCAAAATAGAAAATAAAAGAGAGAGAGAGAGAGAGAGAGAGAGAGAGAGAGAGAGAGAGAGAGAGAGAGAGAGAGAGAGAGAGAGAGAGAGATTATATGCACGAGTTTAGTGTAAAAATTGCAATTTAACAAAAGATTTATGTTTAATTATAAAAATAGTAATGGCAATACTCAGCCATTAAGAAAATATTTCTGAACTATGACAATATTTACGCGCACAATAAAAGCCTAATT
>NC_090746.1:118352932-118355641 GCF_036898095.1 Palaemon carinicauda | reverse complement strand
GGAATTACTTCGTTGAAGATCTCTACAGAGAGAGAGAGAGTTTTGCCATTTAGGGTTGAGGAATTACCTCGTTGAAGATCTCTACAGAGAGAGAGAGAGTTTTGCCATTTTTAGGGTTGAGGAATTACTTCGTTGAAGATCTCTACAGAGAGAGAGAGAGTTTTGCCATTTTAGGGTTGAGGAATTACCTCGTTGAAGATCTCCCGAAAGAGAGAGAGAGAGAGAGAGAGAGAGAGAGAGAGTTTTGCCATTTCAGGGTTGAGGAATTACCTCGTTGAAGATCTCCCGAAAGAGAGAGAGAGAGAGAGAGAGAGAGAGAGAGAGAGAGAGAGAGAGAGGAGAGAGAGAGAGAGAGAGAGAGTATCTTCTGAATGGTCATACACCCATAGGATGAGGATACGTCATCGAGACCCTTCCATTCCTTGATTGTATACATGTATTTTCATATAAAAAAAAACTCGTAATATTTCTATTCAACATATCTTTGTCTCTTCAACCCGCAACATTCGTCTAAAAACTACAATAGTTTTACTGATTTACTAGTTAGGCGAACAGAGGCTTTTTTTAATTTTTACGAGCTCTTCCATCTGTTACCCCTCCTCCAGCTAGGCCTATAGTGCAACGAGGAGAGAGAGAGAGAGAGAGAGGAGAGAGAGAGAGAGAGAGAGAGAGAGAGAGAGAGCTATTGCAAAAAATAATTATGTGGAATTTCTTCCTAAAGTTGTGAAAGTGAAATGTAACGGAATGTTTTCCCAATGCTGAGAGAGAGGAGAGAGAGAGAGAGAGAGAGAGAGAGAGAGAGAGAGAGAGAGAGAGAGAGAGAGAGAGAGAGAGCTATTGCGAAAATATTACTGTGGAATCTTTTCCTGAAGTTTTGAGAGAAAGTGCAAAATGTGTTTTCCCAAAGCTGAGAGAGAGAGAGAGAGAGAGAGAGAGAGAGAGAGAGAGAGAGAGAGAGAGAGAGAGAGAGGAGATTTGTAATGGAATTTTTATTAGAGGTGAAATCGTGATACCACTTTTCCGAGGGCTCAAGATAATTACGATGATATATGGGGCTTGGGGCTACAAAGCCCAGGCTCTGACACAGTGAAAGTCACTCAGCACTTTATGTGCCCATATATACAAGCGTATACATATGTACATTCATATGTTTACCTATTTATATATATATATATATATATATATATATATATATATATATATATATACATATATAAATATATATATATATATATATATATATATATATATATATATATATATATATATATATATATATACAGTATATATAATAGTTGTTAATATTTGTTCGGGGAAGGAGTTCGGATATCATTGGATATTATCGGCCTTTTTTGTCTACACACTGTTAAAAAAATACCGTAATTTTAATCAGACTTTCTCCGTAAAGAATATACTGTTCGCATCCGTATATCAGTATGATACAGGGGACCGTAATTTTCACCCTACGTTATTATCTTTTACGGGTTGGTGACCCTAATATCACTCCTTTACGTCAATATATCCCTTCTTAAAATGGTAAATGCTTGGCAACATTCCCAGTATTTCTACATTTTTTTTTAAACTGCGTATACTAAAGATAAAAAGCCAAAAGGTAAGGGAGCATAGGCCCTCATCCTCGAATGATACAATGGTTTAAAAGCTCTAAGCACAAAGGAGACAATATGACAAGGACAGGCAGGAGCTGCCTAAAGCTTAGATTATAAATACATTGATTCGAGTGAATCAATTTCCGCCAGCATCTCCAGCTCTCCTTTTCATCAGTTTTTTAAATCAATGTCAATCAAAATCAGGCATCATCCTTTCACTATTGCCTAACATGCTGAATCACCGCCTGTACTGACACAGGAGAACTTCAAGATGACAGGAGTACTTCAAGATAGGAGAACTTCAAGGTAGCAGGAGAACTTTAAGATAGCAAGAGTACTTCAAGATGGCAGGGGAACTTCAAGATGGCAGAAGTACTTCAAGATAGCAGGAGAACTTCAAGATGGCAGGAGTACTTCAAGTTAGGAGAACTTCAAGGTAGCAGGAGAACTTCAAGATGGCAGGAGAACTTCAAGATAACAGGAGTACTTCAACATAGCAGGAAAACTTCAAGATGGCAGGAGAACTTCAAGATAGCAGCTATTTCCTGAGGAATACATTTGTCAGTTTTTCCTGAATACTGAAGTTGGTCACCGATACCAGGCTAGCAGCTGTGGCAAACCACCATGAAATACTTTCCAGTTTTGGTTTAACTTGAAATAATTATGACATCCCTAGAGAAGAAAAGATAAAGCAAAACGCGAATCAAATGAAAGATGAAGAGAGAAATGAATGAAGTACATATAATAAAACATAATACAGAAGAAATTGGGGAATGGGGTACATATGAAAAATCTGTCTCAGAACACAAGGAATGACCTCTTTCTGCTGGGTCAAAGTTACACATGGAAATTACTGAGAAAACTTTTATATGATAATAAGGATATGATAAAAAGAACGGTAGTAAAATAACTATGAAAAACTCACCAACAATCAAAAGGAGCAACATTTTATTACAGTTATTTTTCATTGACAACCCTACCACATGACATTCACAGAAGAAATTGGGGAATGGGGTACATATGAAAAATCTGTCTCAGAACACAAGGAATGACCTCTTTCTGCAGGGTAAAAGTTACACATGGAAATTACTGAGAAAACTTT
>NC_090746.1:118342932-118347932 GCF_036898095.1 Palaemon carinicauda | reverse complement strand
CCTAATGTTTCTTATTAATGAGGTTTTAATGCCCTAATGTTTCTTATTAATGAGGTTTTAAGGCCCTAATCTTTCTTATTAATGAGGTTTTAATGCCCTAATGTTTCTTATTAATGAGGTTTTAATGCCCTAATGTTTCTTATTAATGAGGTTTTAATGCCCTAATGTTTCTTATTAATGAGGTTTTAATGCCCTAATGTTTCTTATTAATGAGGTTTTAAGGCCCTAATCTTTCTTATTAATGAGGTTTTAATGCCCTAATCTTTCTTATTAATGAGGTTTTAATGCCCTAATGTTTCTTATTAATGAGGTTTTATTGCCCTAATGTTTCTTATTAATCAAGACTAAATGAATAAATGAATGACTTGAAGTTCTCTGACATCCTGACATCGAAGGTCATTGACGCCTATAATCAAGACTAAAAGATATAAGAAATGGCGCCTTTCTTGTTCTCTTTTTATAGTTTATATATGACATATCTGTTTTTGACGTTGTTAATAGTTAATATAGGACATATCTGTTTTTGACGTTGTTAATAGTTAATATAGGACATATCTGTTTTTGACGTTGTTAATAGTTAATATAGGACATATCTGTTTTTGACGTTGTTAATAGTTAATATAGGACATATCTGTTTTTGACGTTGTTAATAGTTAATATAGGACATATCTGTTTTTGACGTTGTTAATAGTTTATATAGGATATATCTGTTTTGACGTTGTTACTGTTTTTAGAATGATATATTGTTAATTTATTCTCATCATTTATTTATTTCCTTATTTCCTTTCCTCACTGGGCTATTTTTCCCTATTGGAGCCCTTGGGCTTATAGCATCTTACTTTTCCAACTAGGGTTGTAGCTTGGCTAGTAATAATAATAATAATAATAATAATAATAATAATAATAATAATAATAATAGTGATTTTATTTTTAAACTTGAGTTGGCATTTGACCTTTCTCTCTCTGTTAGGAGAAATGATACACGAAAGATTGCGCAAACGAAATTATTAGTGAAAATATACGCAAATGGAAGTTTTAGGTAACTAAAACAAACACACACACACACACACACACACACACACGCACTCACACACAGTTCATGAGCGCTACTTTGAGAGTTAGATGCCGTAAGTAAATACTAAAAGAGTCATGATCATTATCGATGTTTATATTAGATTAATTTTAAATCGTTGATACGTTTATCTTTATTGACTTATGAATTTTGAATAATATCATTGGAAAAATATCCTTTACGAGATTATTGTTAAATAACAAAGTCTACAGGGGAATTTGAATCATCAGGTATCATATATATATATATATATATATATATATATATATATATATATATATATATATATATATAAAGAGAGAGAGAGAGAGAGAGAGAGAGAGAGAGAGAGAGAGAGAGAGAGAGAGAGAGAGAGAGAGAGAGAGAGAGAGAGAGAGGGCTAATAATTTAGGAGGATTAACATTATACTCTAAAACTTTTGAGAGAGAGAGAGAGATAAATTAGGAGGATTAACTTTATACTAAAAACTTTTGAGAGAGAGAGAGAGAGAGAGAGAGAGAGAGAGAGAGAGAGAGAGAGAGAGAGAGAGAATTATCAATTAGAAACGCTTGTTCTATGAAGACGCCCAACATATATTCAGTGATGTTCAAAAAGATCAGAGAGAGAGAGAGAGAGAGAGAGAGAGAGAGAGAGAGAGAAAGAGAGAGAGAGAGATATTCTATCCTGGCAAAAAGAGAAGAATGTCCAAGAGCTTATGACAAAGCCTTTGTTGTTGCAAAAGAAAAGTCCTTTGTTACAAGTGGATCGTGTATTGACTGGAGTATCTTGAGGGCAACTGGCCTGTGGTTGACCATAGTTCTGCACTGGCTCAACATATTTCGCGAGTAAAGGGAACTTAACCTTGAAATGGAACGGACCATAGTTCTGCATTGGCTCAACAGTATTTCGCGAGTAAAGGGAACTTAACCCTGAAATGGAACGGACCATAGTTCTGCATTGGCTCAACAGTATTTCGCGAGTAAAGGGAACTTAACCTTGAAATGGAACGTACCATAGTTCTGCACTGGCTCAACAGTATTTCGCGAGTCAAGGGAACTTAACCCTGGAATGGAACCTACCATAGTTCTGCACTGGCTCAACAGTATTTCGCGAGTCAAGGGAACTTAACCCTGGAATGGAACCTACCATAGTTCTGCACTGGCTCAACAGTATTTCGCAAGTAAAGGGAACTTAACCTTGAAATGGAACGTACCATAGTTCTGCACTGGCTCAACAATATTTCGCGAGTGAAGGGAAATTAACCTTGAAATGGAACCTACCATAGTTCTGCATTGGCTCAACAATATTTCGCAAGTAAAGGGAACTTAACCTTGAAATGGAACGTACCATAGTTCTGCACTGGCTCAACAGTATTTCGCGATTAAAGGGAACTTAACCTTGAAATGGAACGTACCATAGTTCTGCATTGGCTCAACAGTATTTCGCGATTAAAGGGAACTTAACCTTGAAATGGAACGGACCGTAGTTCTGCATTGGCTCAACAATATTTCGCGAGTAAAGGGAACTTAACCTTGAAATGGAACGGACCGTAGTTCTGCATTGGCTCAACAGTATTTCGCGAGTAAATGGAACTTGACCTTGAAATGGAACGTACCGTAGTTCTGCATTGGCTCAACAGTATTTCGCGAGTAAAGGGAACTTTACCCTGAAATGGAACGTACCGTAGTTCTGCACTGGCTCAACAGTATTTCGCGAGTAAAGGGAACTTAACCTTGAAATGGAACGTACCATAGTTATGCATTGGCTCAACAGTGTTTCGCGAGTAAAGGGAACTTAACCTTGAAATGGAACGTACCATAGTTCTGCACTGGCTCAACAATATTTCGCGAGTACAGGGAACTTAACCTTGAAATGGAACGTACCATAGTTCTGCATTGGCTCAACAGTATTCCACGAGTAAAGGGAACTTAACCTTGAAATGGAACGTACCATAGTTCTGCATTGGCTCAACAATATTTGCGAGTCAAGGGAACTTAACCTTGAAATGGAACGTACCATAGTTCTGCATTGACTCAACAATATTTCGCGAGAAAAGGGAACTTAACCTTGAAATGGAACGTACCATAGTTCTGCATTGGCTCCGCAGTATTTCGCGAGTAAAGGGAACTTGACCTTGAAATGGAACGGACCATAGTTCTGCACTGGCTCAACAGTATTTCGCGAGTAAAGGGAACTTAACCTTGAAATGGAACGTACCATAGTTCTGCACTGGCTCAACAATCTTTCGCGAGTAAAGGGAACTTAACCTTGAAATGGAACATACCATAGTTCTGCACTGGCTCAACAGTATTTCGCGTGTAAAGGGAAATTAACCTTGAAATGGAACGTACCATAGTTCTGCACTGGCTCAACAGTATTTCGCGAGTAAAGGGAACTTAACCTTGAAATGGAACGTACCATAGTTCTGCACTGGCTCAACAGTATTTCGCGAGTAAAGGGAACTTAACCTTGAAATGGAACGTTCTGAATTATAGCCGAAGTGGTTTGTGTATTACGTACAACTAAGATACTATTGGAAGAATCTCGGCCTGACGCTCACCGGACTGGAGTTCGAGTCCCTCTCAAATTCGATTGCGTATTTAGTGTCTGCAACCTCACCATATCTTGAGCTAAGGATAAGCGGTTTGAGGAAGCGTTATTAGTCTACCTGATGAGTCATCAGCAACCCTTGCCTGGGTCTCCCTGGTTCCAGCTTGGATGGAGAGGGGCTGGGGCGCTGATCATATGTATATATGATCAGTTTATAGGGTATTGCCCTAGCAAGCAGGATAATTTATCCTGCTTGCTAAGGCAATGTCACCGTCTCTTGCCTTTGTATTCATGAACGTCCTTTAAACTTTCAAGTGGGGGAAACCGTTTCAAACTAGGTGCCCTTCCCCCATCGGCCATTTCTCGCTGAGTTATAGTCAGTAGTTTCGGTAAACACTCCACATGCTGTGTTAATGGACAAAAGGACTTAGAAATAATTGTTGCCTTATGAGAGGAAAAGTAAACAGAACACTATTTATTTAAACACAAAGTCTCTCTCTCTCTCCCTCTCTCTCTCTCTCTATCTCTCTTCTCCCAATCCTAAATGTACATTCAAAAGAAAAAATAGTTATTGCGGGTCATCAAATCATTTATTTTAATGTGTCATCGATTTTCTGATCGCTGATTGGTTAGAATTATCTCGTCCAACCAATCAGCGATCGGGAAACTTTTCCGAGCTAAAAGGGCACCGCTGCGAGTCGGTGCAAATCTGCCTCGCTAAAAGAAATTGACTATAAGTGCATCGCCATTCTGACTTTGAAAATAAAAGGGTAACACAGCTATTCATGAAGGAGATGGAACATCAAATCAAGATTGAAGATCATACAGACAAAAAGAAAAAAAATACTAATAATCAGTTTCTTGCAAATTATAGGTTTCGTTGAGAATACAAAATACACGTATTTTTATAAGTCCTTTTCAGCTTCTCTGGATTATAGATAGATATTTTATATTGATGTAAAATCTCTAATTTTCTTAAACCATTTTAAGGAAATAAATAAACGATATAAGATGTAGTGAGCAATTTAAATAAAATAATTCAAAAACATTAACAAAATTAAGATAGATATTTCATATATAAATTATAAAAAGACTTATGTCAGTTTGTTCAACATAAAAAAATTTGCTGCAAGTTGGTTGTCGTACTGTTTACTTTCTATTTATTATTATTATTTTTTCTACAGCTAAAAAAAATAAATACAATGGAAAAACAAAAAATAATTGAAGATGGATAATTGATGGCTGTAGGTTATCAGTTTGTTTTTTATTTATGCCATAATTTTATCCTTTATTATTATTATTATTATTATTATTATTATTATTATTATTATTATTATTATTATTATCATCACCATAATTATTATTAATAATATTATTATTATTATTATCATTATCATTA
>NC_090746.1:118322932-118330432 GCF_036898095.1 Palaemon carinicauda | reverse complement strand
AAATTCTATCGAATCATCTTACGTAAAGGCTCATTTTACTTCACTTGAAACATAGGCGGTGGAAGCAATATAAATATCACGATGACATTAAATACTGCGTTATATAAAATTCAACTGTTTGAACCGGTGCATGAGCAGTAAAATCAAAATCAAATTGTTAAAAACTAAAATTTTAAAGATCATGCAAAAAAACTCTATCGAATCATCTTACGTAAAAGCTTACTTTACTTCACTTGAAACAGGCGGTGGAAGCGATATGAAATCATGATGACATTAAATACTGCGTTATATAAAATTCAACTGTTTGAACCGGTGCATCGGTAGTAAAACCAAAAATCAAATTGTTAAAAACTGAAATATAAAAGTTACCTCGGTATAGCTACGGGTTAGTGAAAAGCCTAACGGAGTAATAATAATAATAATAATAATAATAATAATAATAATAATAATAATAATTCCTGTATTCCATAAAACAATGGGTATTCTGTTACATAAAGAATGTATTTACATTGGAAGGTTCTTAAATAGTAATGACCTATTAAAATACATTTAGGATAGTATTTTACTACGATCTAAAATCCATAAATTATATATTACGTCTGCAATAAAACTACTTCTAGTCATATGGAACAGTTCACTTGTGACATAGCGTCAAAGTATTTATCAAATTTATTTACTTTAAAACTCCATTATCAACCATAACAATAGACATTCGGCTGCAAAATTCAATAGTTAGTAAATTAAATAACTCGATTTAAACTCATAAGCGAGAGTACTTGCTTTTGATCAATATTAACATCAATGTTTTCACCTGTGACGTAAGGACGAGCGATCAGTCTCTTTTGCGCAAAAGTATTTATCAAATTTATTTACTTTAAAACTCCATTACCAACCATAACAATAGACATTCGGCTGCAAAATTCAACAGTTAGCAAATTAAATAACTCGATTTAAACTCATAAGCGAGAGTACCTGCTTTTGATCAATATTAATATCAATGTTTATTTACTTTAAAACTCAATTATCAACCATAACAATAGACATTCGACTGCAAAATTCAATAGTCAGCAAATTAAATAACTCGATTTAAACTCATAAGCGAGAGTACTTGCTTTTGATCAATATTAACATCAATGTTTTCACCTGTGACGTAAAGACGAGCGATCTGCCTCATTTGCGCATGCTCGGGAACGTTATTGATTAACGTATGTTGTTCGCTTAAAAGGTCTCATGAGGGGACTCTTTATTCGTCACTGTCTGCAGTACAACGCTGAGTAATGTTATATTAAAAGTAATGTTATATTTGTATTATAGTTCGTTAGATGGAATATATTCTAATGCGTATTTTAATGGCCACAATGACATTCTAGCTGTATATACTGTATGTTAAAAATACTTGCGTAATTGGGAGAAATCCTAGTAATATATCTGTCTATCAATCTGAATATATATATATATATATATATATATATATATATATATATATATGTGTGTGTGTGTGTGTGTGTGTGTGTGTGTGTGTGTATTACTAGCTTAGCTACAACCCTAGTTGGAAAAGCAAGGTGCTATAAGCCCAAGGGCTCCAACAGGGAAAAATAGCCTAGTGAGGAAAGGAGATAAGGAAATAAAAAGAAATAACATAAGAAGAAATGAACAATCAAAATAAAATACCTTAAAAACGTTAACAGCATTAAAACATATATTTCATATATAAACTATAAAAAAGACTTGATTCAGCCTGTTCATCGTAAAAACATTTTCTGCAAGTTTGAACTTATGAAGTTCTACCGATTCAACTACCTGGTTAGAAAGATCATTCTACAACTTGGTCACAGCAGGAATAAAACTTCTAGAGCACTGTGTATTACTGGGCCTCATGATGGAGAAGGTCTGACTGTTAGAATTAACTACATGCCTTTTATTACGAACTTCTGAACCATGTTTTTTAGAGCATTTACCCATATTAAATTACAGATACTCTTTTCTTGGTTTTGAAGTAGACCGAAGCTCTTTCAATGGCACATGTAGGCCTAGACTTAAAAATCGCATATGTATATCTTTCGAAAGAAGCCTTGGGCATAAGGTTACATGTTCCACTCATTTGAATATGTATAATGTTTTGAAACGTAGTCCAATATATCAGCTGTAGCCTACATGTTCCGTTCATTTGAATACGTAAAAATATGTTTTGAAACTTAATCTAATATATCAGGTGTAGAGTATGTAAACTCAATTTAGTTGAGCTTTTGCGTAGCGAGGAAGATTTTTTATGATAAATTGATCCTTTTGGGTTTAAGGCAACAACTTCGAGCGAATTGAAAATAAATTGGCTGGAAAATCAATGCTATACTAAACCGATTTTAACACTATTAGTAGCCTGCTTATCTTTCCCATCAAGAGTATCGGTTTGATGAACTTTTATTGTCGTAACCTCGGTCTAGGTACATACGTAAACCCACGGTCTAGGCGTAGACCAAGGTCTATAGAATATAGACCTTGGCGTAGACCGTGGTCGTAACATACTACTGTTAGAACACACCACGGTCTATAACCCAGGAGCTGTCTTGCTCCTCAGCCTTCTTCCCCGAGAGTCTAAACTAGATTTTCAACAACGTCACAGTGTATCAGGTTCCGACAAGAGCCCAAGGCGAGTAGCGAAGAGAGCCTTGTCTGGTGCATCTTTTTTTTTCTTTTTTCCTTTTTATGTGTAACCTTTTCAAGGGTTCAAAGGTAAACTAGTTTCTGCCTACCGAAAACGAGATTACATTCTTTTCCAGAACATCCATCACATTTTCGTAATGTCAAAACGCACCTTGGGGAGAGAGAGAGAGAGAGAGAGAGAGAGAGAGAGAGAGAGATTTTGTATTATTTCTTTATATCGATATTCTTTGGATCAATATTTACTACTACACGCTGAGGCACACACATGAACGGAACTATATTTTATGAAACTCTACGATATTATAACTCCCATTTTAAACAATTCCCGAATTATCTGAGACTGAAAAACATCGCCTTAGTTCATTTCTTGACCATTACTTTTCACTAATTTGAAATAACTCAGGCTAAACATGACGAAGAATGTGAAAGTAACGTAGAGTAATGATACTGAGTCATTCTGAGTAATAAAAGCCTCTTGAAATCATTTGTAGATAGGTAAAATTATTATTTTATGGGAACTAAAAACTATTGTTTTTATGGCTAGTTGAAATTATTGTTTAATGACAAATAAAGACTATTGTTTTATGGCTAGTTAAAACTACTATTTTATGGGAACTAAAAACTATTGTTTTTATGGCTAGTTGAAATTATTGTTTAATGACAAATAAAGACTATTGTTTTATGGCTAGTTAAAACTACTATTTTATGGCAGCTAAAAACTATTGTTTTTTCTCTACTGGCTAGATAAAACTATTGTTTTTTCTCTACTGGCTAGATAAAACTATTGTTTCAAGTCTACTTGGAGTCATTTTTATAGCCAATCAAGGCACGTCATTTTAAGTCACCCCACAAAATTCTTTACAAGGTAATTTAAGGCGTCTGTCAATCTTGTCATTTAAGCCTTGGTGTTTCGAGACCTAAGGTAAAGGTATAAATAACCTTTTCAGGCCAAGGTTGTTATTGTGTCTTTATATATTTAACTGTATGTCCATATAAAAACTTTCATTTTCTGGCAACGTTAAAACCTTTGCTTCCATGTTCATTAAAAACTTTTGTTTCATGGTTATTTTTTCACGACATTTAAGTTTTCTAATTCTATGTTTACTTCAGCTCTTACTCTTCATTATAACTTACGTTTTTTTTTATGACAACATGAACTTTTTTTTTTTTTTTTTTTTTTTTTTTTTTAAGGGAAACTTAAATTTAGGGTTGTGGTGCCCAATGTGGTCGCCAGACTGGTGATCGCCAAACTGGGGTCTGAGTCCCGCTCAAACTTGTTAGTTCCTTTGGTCACTGCAACCTCACCATCCTTGTGAGCTAAAGATTGGTTTGAGGGAGCTTATATGTCTATCTACCGAATCATCAGAAGCTATTCCCTGGCCCTTCTTGGTCCTAGTTTTGGGTGGAGAGAAGACTTGGGAGCTGGTCATATGTATATATGGTCAGTCTCTAGGACATTGTCCTGCTTGATAGGGTAATGTCACTGTTCCTTACCTATGCCATTCATGAACGGCCTTTAAACTTTTAACCCTTTAACGGTTTCTCGCATTTGCTGAGGATTTAATGCTACATTACTTTACCTTTTTATTGTTGTATCCTAATTGCCATGGATTCAATAATGCATGCTTATAGCCTTATGTATCATATTCCCTTCTATTGAATTTCAATTTCCTGCTGCATCCAATTAACATTTGGTGTCCCAATGTCTTTATTTCTTAATCGGTTTTCTCCTTCAGTCATTGGACAGTGTATACTCCTGCATTCATTTAGCTTTGCTTTTCTACTGCATTTATTATTATTATTATTATTATTATTATTATTATTATTACTATTATCATTATTATTATTATTATTATTATTATTATTATTATTATTATTATTATTATTATTATTATTATTATTAGCTAATTTACAACCCTATTTGGAAAACCAGGATGCTATAAGCCCAAAGCTCCAAGGAAAAATAGCCCAGCGATGAAAGGAAATAAGGAAATAAATAAACTTTAAAAGAAATAATAAGCAATTAGATTATATTTATTAAAAAACAGTAACAACATCAAACTCAATTTTTCATATATAAACTATAAAAAGAGAGTTACGTGTATTTGTATATTTATTAAGAACCTATAGTCCATTTCTTTTAGCGATGCATATTTGCACTGACTCGCGGCGGTGCCCTTTTAGCTTGGAAAAATTTCCTGATCGCTGATTGGTTAGAATTATCTTGTCCAACTAATCAGCGATCCGGAAACTTTTCCGAGCTAAAAGGGCACCGCTGCGAGTCGGTGCAAATATGCATCGCTAAAAGAAATGGACTATACTATAGTGCCCTCCTAAATCCAGGATGCCAGAGAACTGATAATCAATCAATCAAACCTCCTGAATCTAATCATTAATTAGCTATCTCTCATTGCCTTTCATCAGTTGGTTTCCTGACACATCTATTCAGCGACTAATTTTCTCTCATTATTATCTAGCAGTTTGTTTCCATTCACATCCACTTGATCCACTCAGCGGTTACTTTTCTCTCATTATCATCCAGCAGTTTGCTTCCATTCACATCCACTTGATCCACTCAGCGGTTACTTTTCTCTCATTATCATCCAGCAGTTTACTTCCATTCACATCCACTTGATCCACTCAGCGGTTACTTTTCTCTCATTATCATTCAGCAGTTTGCTTCCATTCACATCCACTTGATCCACTCAGCGGTTACTTTTCTCTCATTATCATTCAGCAGTTTGCTTCCATTCACATCCACTTGATCCACTCAGCGGTTACTTTTCTCTCATTATCATCCAGGAGTTTGTTTCCATTCACATCCACTTGGCAATTGGTACCTGGTTTCCTTGTGCACTTATTCAACTACGCATTTTTTCCCTCATTCATTCACCAATTGGTTTCCTTTAAGTTCCCTTCACCAATTGATTTCCTTTGAGTTCCCTTCACCAATTGGTTTCCCTTTTTTCATTCGGCAATTAATTTCTTTTCAGTTCCCTTTACCAATTGGTTTCCTGGGAGTTCCCCTCATCAATTGGTTTCCTTTGAGTTCCCTTCACCAATTGGTTTCCCCCTTTGTTATTCGGCAATTAATTTCTTTTCAGTTCCCTTTACCAATTGATTTCCTGGGAGTTCCCCTCACCAATTGGTTTCCTTTGAGTTCCCTTCACCAATTGGTTTCCCCCTTTGTCATTCGGTAATTAATTTCGTTTCAGTTCCCTTTACCAATTGGTTTCCTTTGAGTTCCCTTCACTAATTGGTTTCCTTTGAGTTCACTTCACCAATTGGTTTCCTTTGAGTTCCCTGCACCAATTGGTTTCATATAAATTCCCTTCACCAATTGGTTTCCTTTGAGTTCCCCTCACCAATTGGTTTCCTTTGAGTTCCCCTCACCAATTGGTTTCATATCAATTCCCTTCACCAATTGGTTTCCTTTGAGTTCACTTCACCAATTGGTTTCCTTTGAGTTCACTTCACCAATTGGTTTCCTTTGAGTTCACTTCACCAATTGGTTTCCTTTGAGTTCCCCTCACCAATTGGTTTCCTTTGAGTTCCCTTCACCAATTGGTTTCCCCCTTTGTCATTCGGTAATTAATTTCGTTTCAGTTCCCT
The DNA here is from genome assembly GCF_036898095.1 of Palaemon carinicauda. Lineage (NCBI taxonomy): Eukaryota > Metazoa > Arthropoda > Malacostraca > Decapoda > Palaemonidae > Palaemon > Palaemon carinicauda. The sequence goes on along the minus strand of NC_090746.1, from coordinate 118,324,159 downwards.
TTACCAATTGGTTTCCTTTGAGTTCCCTTCACTAATTGGTTTCCTTTGAGTTCACTTCACCAATTGGTTTCCTTTGAGTTCCCTGCACCAATTGGTTTCATATAAATTCCCTTCACCAATTGGTTTCCTTTGAGTTCCCCTCACCAATTGGTTTCCTTTGAGTTCCCCTCACCAATTGGTTTCATATCAATTCCCTTCACCAATTGGTTTCCTTTGAGTTCACTTCACCAATTGGTTTCCTTTGAGTTCACTTCACCAATTGGTTTCCTTTGAGTTCACTTCACCAATTGGTTTCCTTTGAGTTCCCCTCACCAATTGGTTTCATATCAATTCCCTTCACCAATTGGTTTCCTTTGAGTTCCCCTCACCAATTGGTTTCCTTTGAGTTCACTTCACCAATTGGTTTCCTTTGAGTTCCCTGCACCAATTGGTTTCATATCAATTCCCTTCACCAATTGATTTCATATAAATTCCCTTCACCAATTGGTTTCCTTTGAGTCCCCTTCACCAATTGGTTTCTTATGAGTTCCCTTCACCGATTGGTTTCATATGAGTTCCCTTCTCCAATTGGTTTCCTTTGAGTTACCTTCACCAATTGGTTTCACATGAATTCCCTTCACCAATTGGTTTCCTTTGAGTTCCCTTCACCAATTGGTTTCATATAAATTTCCTTCACCAATTGGTTTCTTATGAGTTCCCTTCACCAATTCGTTTCATATGAGTTCCTTTCTCTAATTGGTTTCCTTTGAGTTCCCTTCACCAATTGGTTTCATATGAGTTCCCTTCACCAATTGGTTTCATATAAATTCCCTTTACCAATTGGTTTCATATGAGTTCCCTTCTCCTATTGGTTTCCTTTGAGTTCCCTTCACCAATTGGTTTCATAAGAGTTCACTTCACCAATTAGTTTCCTTTGAGTTCACTTCTCCTATTGATTTCCTTTGAGTTCCCTTCACCAGTTGGTTTCCTTTGAGTTCAATTGGTTTCCTTTGAGTTCACTTCTCCTATTGATTTCCTTTGAGTTCCCTTCACTAGTTGGTATTCCTTTGAGTTCCCTTCACTAATTGGTTTCCTTTGAGTTCACTTCTCCTATTGATTTCCTTTGAGTTCCCTTCACCAGTTGGTTTCCTTTGAGTTCCCTTCACCAATTGGTTTCCTTTGAGTTCACTTCTCCTATTGATTTCCTTTGAGTTCCCTTCACCAATTGGTTTCCTTTGAGTTCACTTC
>NC_090746.1:118310432-118317932 GCF_036898095.1 Palaemon carinicauda | reverse complement strand
AGTACAGATAAAGAATATGCCGCTCACATATTTCTATAACAAGTACAGATAGAGAATATGCCGCTCACTTATTTCTATAACAAGTACAGAGAGAGAATATACCGCTCACTTATTTCCATAACAAGTACAGATAGAGAATATACCGCTCACTTATTTCCATAACAAGTACAGATAGAGAATATACCGCTCACTTATTTCCATAACAAGTACAGATAGAGAATATACCGCTCACTTATTTCTATAACAAGTACAGATAGGGAATATACCGCTCACTTATTTCTATAACAAGTACAGATAGAGAATATACCGCTCACTTATTTCCATAACAAGTACAGATAGGGAATATACCGCTCACTTATTTCCATAACAAGTACAGATAGAGAATATACCGCTCACTTATTTCTATAACAAGTACAGATAGGGAATATACCGCTCACTTATTTCCATAACAAGTACAGATAGAGAATATACCGCTCACTTATTTCTATAAGAAGTACAGATAGAGAATATACCTCTCACTTATTTCTATAGCAAGTACAGATAGAGAATATACCGCTCACATATTTCTATAACAAGTACAGATAGAGAATATAGCGCTCACTTATTTCTATAAGAAGTACAGATAGAGAATATACCTCTCACTTATTTCTATAGCAAGTACAGATAGAGAATATACCGCTCACATATTTCTATAACAAGTACAGATAGAGAATATAGCGCTCACTTATTTCTATAACAAGTACAGATAGAGAATATACCTCTCACTATTTCTGTAAGTACAGATAGAGAATATACCGCTCACATATTTCTATAACAAGTACAGATAGAGAATATACCGCTCACTTATTTCTATAACAAGTACAGATAGAGAATATACCGCTCACTTATTTCTATAACAAGTACAGATAGAGAATATACCGCTCACTTATTTCTATAACAAGTACAGATAGAGAATATACCGCTGACTTATTTCTATAACAAGTACAGATAGAGAATATACCGCTCACTTATTTCTATAACAAGTACAGATAGAGAATATACCGCTCACTTATTTCTATAAGAAGTACAGATAGAGAATATACCTCTCACTTATTTCTATAAGTACAGATAGAGAATATACCGCTCACATATTTCTATAACAAGTACAGATAGAGAATATACCGCTCACTTATTTCTATAACAAGTACAGATAGAGAATAGGCCGCTCACTTATTTCTATAAAAAGTACAGATAGAGAATAGGCCGCTCACTTATTTCTATAACAAGTACAGATAGAGAATATACCGCTCACTTATTTCTATAACAAGTACAGATAGAGAATAGGCCGCTCACTTATTTCTATAACAAGTACAGATAGAGAATAGGCCGCTCACTTATTTCTATAACAAGTACAGATAGAGAATATACCGCTCACTTATTTCTATAACAAGTACAGATAGGGAATATACCGCTCACTTATTTCTATAAGTACAGATAGAGAATATACCGCTCACATATTTCTATAACAAGTACAGATAGAGAATATACCGCTCACTTATTTCTATAACAAGTACAGATAGAGAATATACCGCTCACTTATTTCTATAAGAAGTACAGATAGAGAATATACCTCTCACTTATTTCTATAAGTACAGATAGAGAATATACCGCTCACATATTTCTATAACAAGTACAGATAGAGAATATACCGCTCACTTATTTCTATAACAAGTACAGATAGAGAATATACCGCTCACTTATTTCTATAACAAGTACAGATAGAGAATATACCGCTCACTTATTTCTATAACAAGTACAGATAGAGAATATACCGCTGACTTATTTCTATAACAAGTACAGATAGAGAATATACCGCTCACTTATTTCTATAACAAGTACAGATAGAGAATATACCGCTCACTTATTTCTATAAGAAGTACAGATAGAGAATATACCTCTCACTTATTTCTATAAGTACAGATAGAGAATATACCGCTCACATATTTCTATAACAAGTACAGATAGAGAATATACCGCTCACTTATTTCTATAACAAGTACAGATAGAGAATAGGCCGCTCACTTATTTCTATAAAAAGTACAGATAGAGAATAGGCCGCTCACTTATTTCTATAACAAGTACAGATAGAGAATATACCGCTCACTTATTTCTATAACAAGTACAGATAGAGAATAGGCCGCTCACTTATTTCTATAACAAGTACAGATAGAGAATAGGCCGCTCACTTATTTCTATAACAAGTACAGATAGAGAATATACCGCTCACTTATTTCTATAAGAAGTACAGATAGAGAATATACCTCTCACTTATTTCTATAAGTACAGATAGAGAATATACCGCTCACATATTTCTATAACAAGTACAGATAGAGAATATACCGCTCACTTATTTCTATAACAAGTACAGATAGAGAATAGGCCGCTCACTTATTTCTATAAAAAGTACAGATAGAGAATAGGCCGCTCACTTATTTCTATAACAAGTACAGATAGAGAATATACCGCTCACTTATTTCTATAACAAGTACAGATAGAGAATAGGCCGCTCACTTATTTCTATAACAAGTACAGATAGAGAATAGACCGCTCACTTATTTCTATAAGTACAGATAGAGAATATACCGCTCACTTATTTCTATAACAAGTACAGATAGAGAATAGACCGCTCACTTATTTCTATAAGTACAGATAGAGAATATACCGCTCACTTATTTCTATAACAAGTACAGATAGAGAATATACCGCTCACTTATTTCTATAAGAAGTACAGATAGAGAATATACCTCTCACTTATTTCTATAAGTACAGATAGAGAATATACCGCTCACATATTTCTATAACAAGTACAGATAGAGAATATACCGCTCACTTATTTCTATAACAAGTACAGATAGAGAATAGACCGCTCACTTATTTCTATAACAAGTACAGATAGAGAATAGACCGCTCACTTATTTCTATAACAAGTACAGATAGAGAATATACCGCTCACTTATTTCTATAAGAAGTACAGATAGAGAATATACCTCTCACTTATTTCTATAAGTACAGATAGAGAATATACCGCTCACATATTTCTATAACAAGTACAGATAGAGAATATACCGCTCACTTATTTCTATAACAAGTACAGATAGAGAATAGACCGCTCACTTATTTCTATAACAAGTACAGATAGAGAATAGACCGCTCACTTATTTCTATAACAAGTACAGATAGAGAATAGACCGCTCACTTATTTCTATAACAAGTACAGATAGAGAATAGACCGCTCACTTATTTCTATAACAAGTACAGATAGAGAATAGACCGCTCACTTATTTCTATAACAAGTACAGATAGAGAATAGACCGCTCACTTATTTCTATAACAAGTACAGATAGAGAATAGACCGCTCACTTATTTCTATAACAAGTACAGATAGAGAATAGACCGCTCACTTATTTCTATAACAAGTACAGATAGAGAATAGACCGCTCACTTATTTCTATAACAAGTACAGATAGAGAATAGACCGCTCACTTATTTCTATAACAAGTACAGATAGAGAATAGACCGCTCACTTATTTCTATAACAAGTACAGATAGAGAATATAACGCTCACTTATTTCTATAACAAGTACAGATAGAGAATATACCGCTCACTTATTTCTATAACAAGTAGAGATAGAGAATATACCGCTCATTTATTTCTATAACAAGTACAGATAGAGAATATACCGCTCACTTATTTCTATAACAAGTAGAGATAGAGAATATACCGCTCATTTATTTCTATAACAAGTACAGATAGAGAATATACCGCTCACATATTTCTATAACAAGTACAGATAGAGAATATACCGCTCACTTATTTCTATAACAAGTACAGATAGAGAATATACCGCTCACATATTTCTATAACAAGTACAGATAGAGAATATACCGTTCACTTATTTCTATAACAAGTACAGATAGAGAATATGCCGTTCACTTATTTCTATAACAAGTACAGATAGAGAATATGCCGCTCACTTATTTCTATAACAAGCACAGATAGAGAATATACCTCTCACTTATTTCTATAACAATTAAGTGACCTTTCAACATATCAATGTCCTTATATGTTATGGCTATGCTGGTCTTTACAGAGCCTGAACTTGAGGGTAGAAATAAATGATAAAACCTTAATTACCACTTGGCTGAGACTACCCAAAATAGAAAATAAAAGAGAGAGAGAGAGAGAGAGAGAGAGAGAGAGAGAGAGAGAGAGAGAGAGAGAGAGAGAGAGAGACAGAGAGAGATTTGTTTTGTTTTAATCAATTTATTGCGCCCATTGGCGTCAGACATTTTAGTACATGGTAATACAGTAATATTGTTTACATCTGCATTGTAATTAAGTTATGCCAAAAAATAAGAAATAATAAAGTATATACAGACATTTAAGTTCATATCAAAACAATATTGTTTACATCTACAGTACATAATGAAGGTTATACAAAGGAATAAAAAATAAAGTAGAGAGATTATATGAATGAGTTTAGTGTAAAAATTGCAATTTAACAAAAGGCTTATGTTTAATCACAAAAATAGTAATGGTAATAGTCAGCCATTGGGAAAATATTGCTGAACTATGCCAATATTTAAGCGCTCAATAAAAGCCTAATTTACGTCTTATATATCAAATATTAATTCTAGACTTTAAAAATGTAATTGCTTATTTGATAGATTAACTGCAAAGAATAAAATCCTAAATGATCATTCTCACTGAATTAAAGTAATCTCTAATTTTCTTAAGTCTCGGTGAAGGAATTCGGATATTCATTAGAAAAAAAAATCTGTGCAATTATGATAAGAATAGGAAAGTTGACGCTGATGCTGCATATAGGGTATAACTCCCACATGCCAATAAACCTTGGAGAGAGAGAGAGAGAGAGAGAGAGAGAGAGAGAGAGAGAGAGAGAGAGAGAGAGAGAGAGAGAGAGAGAGAGCACAAACACATTACCCTTTGTGAGATGTTTGATTCCTCAAAAATCCCAAACTAATGTCTTCGTGAACGAGCCTTTTATGGCAGACATTCACTGTGCCTCTAATATCTTTAGATATGATTTTAGGTTGGCAAATTATTCTTCGTCTTGCTATACTTATTTAAAAAGAGGCTTCTGTCTATAGATTAATATCTATTATCAGCTTCCTGACATCAATAGAAAATTCATAAAGTCAATATTTGGATCTGACTGGATGATAAATCATCCAGAAAAAAAATAAAGAAAAAAAGTTATCATCAATATTTCATACACACATTGACCAATTCATCTACTCAAATATTCATATAGCCTACATTCAAACATGAATGCTTCGGAAAAAATCAGTCATACAACAGTAATGTCTCTTGGCTGCTTCTTACTTTATTTTTAAATGGTTAAAGGAACAGGTTATTGTGTATGTAGCAAATGACCTAGAGACAGACTATATATATATATATATATATATATATATATATATATATATATATATACATGTATATATATACATATATATCCATACATATATATATATATATATATATATATATATTTATTATATATATATATATATGCATATACATATATATATATATATATATGTCTATTTACAGTATATATATAAATATATATATATATATATATATATATATGCATATACATATACATACATATATATGTATATTTATATATATATATATATATTTATATATACATACATATATATATATATATATATATATATATATATATATAGAGAGAGAGAGAGAGAGAGAGAGAGAGAGAGAGAGAGAGAGAGAGAGAGAGAGAGAGATCTTTCCCATCGTTAACCCTGCATTAATGGGTAGCATCGCATCAGACATAGTTTATAATTTGGCAGATGGGTTTTTACGATCGCATAACCTTTGCAGGTATCAACCTCAGTTATTACCAGTGGACGTAACCTTTAGACTTAATAGTGCAGCAGTTTGCACAGTTTATTGACAGTGGGACTATAGTCCATTTCATTTAGCGACGAAGATTTGCACCGACTCGCAGCGGTGCCCTTTTAGCTCGGAAAAAAGTTTCCTGATCGCTGATTGGTTGGACGAGATAATTCTAACCAATCAGCGACCAGGAAACTTTTCCGAGCTAAGTAGCTCGGAAAAAGTTTCCTGATCGCTGATTGGTTGGACAAGATAATTCGAACCAATCAGCGACCAGGAAACTTTTTCCGAGCTAAAAGGGCACCGCTGCGAGGTGGTGCAAATCTGCATTGCTAAAAGAAATGGACTATAGTCTCTTGCTAAAAAGCAAGACTACAAGGCGGCAGTTGTCCTTTTTGTCGCTTTCTAAGACACGCTGGGCGTAAGGTGGTAGTATTCTTGAACCGCTACCATAGGGCATATATATATATATATATATATATATATATATATATATATATATATATATATGTATATATATATATATGTATATATATATATATATATATATATATGTCTGTATATATATACATATATATATGTGTATATATATACAGATGTATATACATATATATGTAGATATATACATATATATATATATATATATATATATATATATATATATATATATATACATAAAGATGGGTGGATGGGTATGATCAGCGTCTAAGCTCCGTCTCCACCCACGGTAGAACCAAGGAGTGCCATGCAATAGCTGCTGATAATTCGTCTTGTTACTTTTAACCCCACCCCCTTTTTTTTGCAGACACTTATTATGATAATGATGAATTTCTATAAATGATATATAGAAAAACTAAGCTATGCTCCAGTGTTTTTAGATTACCTGAGAAAATATGGTTGAATTTCCCAATATTTACATATTAAAAGGCTAGATTTCCTCCTATAGATCAAATATTAATTCTAGATTATAAAATGCTTACTAATTAGAGGCATAGATTTATCTTTCACACATCAGTAATTTTCGATGCTATGATTGTAGAAATCTCTTGATACAGTTCCAATATCACTGGAGACTTTAAATACAGAAATTCAGTGGCATACTTTATTGCATAATTCAAGTATTTTCGTGCATATGAATTTGTCTTACTAAATTCCAATATCTTCAATCTAGTTAAACGCAAAAATTATATAAGTCCAAAATGTTAAAATCTACCTACAAGCACTAACTACAAAATATTAGAGCTGTAACATTAACATATCGCATAAAATACCAAAATTCAAACATTTGAAGATTTTGAAACGCAGTTTCTTAATGGAACTAAACCTAAACCAGTGGTTCCCAACCTTTTTTCTGTCATTTCCCCCCTGCACCCAGTTCAACCATCCAGATTTCCCCCTTCATGCCCCGCCCAGCCCTCATGCCCACTCGCCTGCCTCAGAAATGGGTATGATATTCCAATTCTCCCCTTGAATATCATGTCAGTGAGAAATGATATGATCATGTCACAATTGAATGGCTAACAACAAATTGCCGCACGTACTATGAGGACATTTTCCGCTTGTTTTAGTTA
>NC_090746.1:118295432-118305432 GCF_036898095.1 Palaemon carinicauda | reverse complement strand
AATAATAATAATAATAATAATAATAATAATAATAAAAACAAACCGTTGGTATTAGGCCTTTGCCATCTGATTTAGAAATAAGTTAGGCTCCCATCTATTTCATCTTTCAAACTGTAAATAGATTTCGTCTTCCCAAAAGAAAATAAAAAGAAAAGGAAAAAATTCTGTGTCACAACTCCAAGGGTCGAAATGAAATGCCTTGCTAAATATCGGCCTCGGGCCAAAGATCAATTCATACTTGGCCTTTAGCCAGACTTCCTAGTTTGGTGCGTAGTTCGACGGAATAACAAGCAAGGGGCTTGTTATTCTAAGGGCACAGTGGTCACGGGAGCAAGGCAGTATCTAAAAAAGAAAAAAAATATTATTATTATTATTATTATTATTATTTAATTTAATTATCATTATTATTTTTATAATATTATTGTTGTTGTTGTTGTTGTTGTTGTTGTTGCTATTATTATTATTATTATTATTATTATTATAATTGTTGTTATTATTGTTATTATTATTATTATATTTATAATAATTATTATTATTATTATTATTATTATAGTTGTTGTTATTATTGTTGTTGTTGATGTTATTACTATTATTATTATTATCATTATTATTACTATAGTTGTTGTTGTTGTTATTATTGTTGTTGATATTATTATTATTATTATTATTATTATTATTATTATTATTATTATTATTATTATTATTATTATTGCTGTCACCTACTTATGTTATATATTTTATATTTTGCTGTTCATTTATGTACCAGTGAACAATTTCAATTAAAGAGGCGTGGAAATCTATTTCATTATAGTAAAATGCAAAATGTAAAAAAAAAGAATTAAAATACACACACACACATACACACACACACACACACACACACACATATATATATATATATATATATATATATATATATATATATGTGTGTGTGTGTGTGTGTGTGTGTGTGTAGTATAAGTGTGTATATATAAAAACATAGCATTTGAAGGCAAGTTTATGACAAATAAAATACTCCAGTATTTCTAAGCATAAGAACACTCAAAAGGTATATGGAATTTCAACATTCTAGGAAAAAAAAATCATTTTTGGTAATTTCCCTCGTTCAGTAGACATTTTAGGAATTTCCAACCTAGGGGAGAAGTTCCTCCCGGAAATTTCCGCTTTGGTCATACTATTCCATCTCCCCTAACCCCCAACCCCTAACCAAACAACAACCTACCCCCCCCCCCCATTCCCTATTCATCTCCCCTAACAACCCCCAAACCAAACGACAACTCCCCCCCCCCACTTCCCCATCATTTCCTCTCGCGTCCCAGAAGCGATCGCAGAAAACTCAGCTGGTGTTGACGTGCCTCATTACCTCCAGCTGAGCCGCTTATCAAGCAGGTGGCAGAGTATTTCCTAGCGTACTAATGACTAATTTCTGGCAGGCGGCATCAGGAGGGGGACGGCGTAGTTGCGTTTCGTCATGGCACGCTTTGGATGAGGGAAATACATGATGGAAATCGGGGTCTGCCATGAGGAGCTCTGGAGGTTATACGTGGAGGTTGAAATCACGTCATGCTTTAAGGGAAGAAGGGTGTATGAGGGAAGGTTGGAGCCGTCATTTGGTTTTGGGGGAGAGGAGGTGTTAAGACATGAGAGAGAGAGAGAGAGAGAGAGAGAGAGAGAGAGAGAGAGAGAGAGAGAGAGAGAGAGAGAGCTATAAGGACTTTGGATGTATCAAAAACTTTCTAGTCTATCCGCGGAGATTCAATTTGCTCTTGGGTAGAGCGAATTGGTTTAAATGTTCATACCAGAGTCTTATGATCTTTTCTAACTTATTCTTGAGAGAGAGAGAGAGAGAGAGAGAGAGAGAGAGAGAGAGAGAGAGAGAGAGAGAGAGAGAGAGAGAGAGAGAAGGGTGCTACAAGGACTTTGGATGTATCAAAGACTTTTTAGTCCATCCGCGGAGACTCAATTTGATCTTGGGTAGAGCGAATTGGTTTAAATGTTCATACCAGAGTCTTATGATCTTGTCTAACTTATTCTTGAGAGAGAGAGAGAGAGAGAGAGAGAGAGAGAGAGAGAGAGAGAGAGAGAGAGAGAGAGACTGTCCCTTTATAATCCCCCATGTGACTCAAATGGTTAATATTTAGACCACGATCTGATAACGGGAGGTCTTGCCTTGCCCTGCTTGGCATCGAAGTCATGTCGCACCTCGTCGATATGTCTTATTCTAACCTTTGCTTCGTTCCACTTACCTTTGGCTTTTTTTTATTGACAGTGGCCTCACTGCGAAGAGTGAAGGCCGTCGCCTTGTACAGGGTCAGTGTTGCAGCTTATGCTGCCTTAAGAATTCCGCCTGGTAAGGAAAATGGCCTTTAAACACTGTATTACTACAGGTACAGCTACAGTATTGGGGACATATTATGTGGGGGGCAGGGGAAAAATGACTTTTAAACACTGTAGTACTACAGATACAACTACAGCTACAGTATAAGGGGGATAGGATAGGTGGGGAAGGGGAGGTGGGGAATTAGGATTGGAAGGATTGTAGGGAAAAGGGATAAATTGAAGTACAGTGGGACGTGAAAAGATTGGGGCAGACCCAATAGTTCTTAGTTGCTTTTTTTTTTTTTTTTTTTGCCATCATGCTTTCAGTATAGGGGATATGATATGTGAGTGACGGGATGGGGGGGGGGGGGGGGGGATTACGATTGGAAGGATTGGAGGGAAAAGGGATAAATTGAAGTACAGCAGGAGCTGAAAATATTGGGGCAGACCCAATAGCTCGGTTTTTTTTTTTTTTTTTTTTGCCAACATCATGCCTTGTGGACTTCCAGGAGGTGAGTTCTCTTGCCAGTCTCCGAGGGGGACTTGTGTTTTCGTGATTATTAATTTTCTGGGGCTTGTGTATTTATTTGCTCGTCTACTTATGTTTTATTGTTTTATGCTGTAGTGCCATAAGCCATAATAATAACAATAGGGAAGTGGTGAATATGGGGAAAGGAAGAGTACCCCTGGATACCATCCAGTTTATAGCTTAAAGGCAGGTACTCCGGATGGGAAAGACTAAAGAAATAGGGAGAAAGAGAAGTACAGGAGAAGAATAAAAGAGAGGGGCAGACCCTCTTGCGATATTAGGGTTTTGGTATTATTATTTTTCACTTGTTACTGTAGTACCGGAAACCATCAAAACATCCGCCAAATTAACCAAATATAATCACAATTTCTATACTTTGTTATATTAGTTTTAGTTCAAAATACAATAGGGATCAACAGATATAAAAACATAGACTTCATATTATAAATTTAAAACATATTTATATGCCCAAAACTAGTTTTCCAACCTTGATAACTAAGCGGAAATATTTGCCGTTCCAGATAGAGCAAAGCAGAAATCGGAAATTGAAAGGATGTAAATCCCTCTGTAGACCTATTTTTTCCGTCATTAACCCCCCCCCCCACAATTCCGCAATTTGGCAACGCTGAGAATGAGGAATCCTCGCCGGAAGCAGTATCATTTAAGTATTACAATCCTAAATTACATCTCGAGTATTGAGGTTTGTGATGCGTATGTTGACCGTATGCAGTTCTGGGTCCAATGTCAACTTTTTTTTTTTTAAGCTGTCATTCAGAGAAAAAATACATCATACCAAGAATGGATAAGTGCCCTACCTTGCCAAATTATTTCCGTCACCCTTTTGACATAATGTGTATGTCATCTGTATAAAACAATATGACATGTATATGAGTCATAATGTGAAAAGGTATTTAGATTACCCTGTGACTGTTTCAATATGGAGAATAACAGGCTCAAGGTTTCAGTTGACATCTGCAAAAAAGGCACTATTATTATTATTATTATTTGCTAAGCTACAACCCTAGTTGGAAAAGCAGGATGCTATAAGCCTAGGGGCTCCAACAGGGAAAATAGCACAGTGAGGAAAGGAAACGAAGAAAAATAAAATATTTTAAGAGCAACATTAAAATAAATATCTCCTATATAAACTATAAAAACTTTAACAAAACAAGAGGAAGAGAATTAAGATAGAATAGTGTCCCCGAGTGTACCTTTCAGCAAGAGAAATTGGTGGAGTTCTTATAATTCTACTCAACTGATGCATTTGTTTATATTTCTACCCTCCATATTTGGTATTTGGTATTCATCTTCTGCTGGTCGAACTCAGTCGTGTTTATCTATTAAAGATTTATGATGATCCAATGAGTCGAGTTCGAAGTTTCCAAAGAAGCCTACGTCTCTATCATTTTCTCATCTGCCAGAAAGTTCCTAAACAATTCCAAACAGAATTTAGGGGAATCTCACTTGTATTAATATTTCTAGTCTCAAATTACTGGTGTGATGTATATGCCTGAAAGCTACCCTTCTTGGATTCAGAACAGCTTGAAATATTTTGTCTTCAAATCACAATTTCATCTATCAATCTTGAACTTTAACATCAAAATTTTATCAGAAGCTCTGGCACAAGATCCAAAAACCTTGAAAATGGTTTCCCCTTTTCTCCCTGAAATATAATTCCATGTTTTAATATTTCATTTCTGTTTTAATCGAGGGAACGGTGTGTGTTAGTTTTCTCATCTTTGATATTGTGACTATAGACTCCTTAGGTATATTTCTGTTCCGTGATATCACCTAGGGATTCCTATTATTATTATCATTATTATTACTAGCCAAGCTACATCCCTAGTTGGAAAAGCAAGATGCTATAAGCCCAAGGGCTCCAACAGGGAATAATAGCCCAGTGAGGAAAGGAAATAAGGAAATAAATAAATAATGAGGATAAATTAACAATATATCATTCTAAAAACAGTAACAGCGTCAAAACCACCACCGATGATCCAGTGAGTCGAGTTCGAAGCTTCCATTGGCTGTAATACACTACCACCACCGATGATCCAATGAGTCGAGTTCGAAGCTTCCATTGGCTGTAATACACTACCACCACCGATGATCCAGTGAGTCGAGTTCGAAGCTTCCATTGGCTGTAATACACTACCACCACCGATGATCCAGTGAGTCGAGTTCGAAGCTTCCATTGGCTGTCATACACTACCACCACCGATGATCCAGTGAGTCAAGTTCGAAGCTTCCAACGCAACCTTTACATCTATCATTTTCTCATCTACCAGAAAGTTCCTAAATAATTACAAACAGAATTTAAGTGAATCTCACTTGTATGAATATTTCTAGTCTCAAATTACTGGTGTGATGTATATGCCTGAAAGCTACCCTTCTTGGATTCAGAACAGCTTGAAATATTTTGTCTCTAACTCACAATTTCATCTATCAATCTTGAACTTTAACATCAAAATTTTATCAGAAGCTCTGGCACAAGATCCAAAAACCTTGAAAATGGTTTCCCCTTTTCTCCCTGAAATATAATTCCATGTTTTAATATTTCATTTCTGTTTTAATCGAGGGAACGGTGTGTGTTAGTTTTCTCATCTTTGATATTGTGACTATAGACTCCTTAGGTATATTTCTGTTCCGTGATATCACCTAGGGATTCCTATTATTATTATCATTATTATTACTAGCCAAGCTACATCCCTAGTTGGAAAAGCAAGATGCTATAAGCCCAAGGGCTCCAACAGGGAATAATAGCCCAGTGAGGAAAGGAAATAAGGAAATAAATAAATAATGAGGATAAATTAACAATATATCATTCTAAAAACAGTAACAGCGTCAAAACAGATATGTCCTATATAAACTATTAACAATGTCAAAAACAGATATGTCATATATAAACAAAAAAAGACTCATGTCAGCCTGGTCAACATAAAAACATTTGCTCCTAATTTGAACTTTTGAAGTTCTACTGATTCGGTGCTACTATAGCGTGAGGTCTACCACACTATAGCGTGAGATCTACCTCCCGTTAGTACTATAGCGTGAGGTCTACTGCTGAATTATTCGTCCCTCATAGATAAAACACATTTCATACATTTGTTTAAGCAATAAACACTTAATTTAAACATATCTTAGAATTGACTCAAATAGATCATTGGATTTCTAATTACGTTAAAAAAAAAAGGAATAGAAGTAAAAATAAACATGTTATCATATATTTCCAAACATTTATTCTAGCGATACACTCTTCGTACATTAAACATGTCATCATATATTTCCATACTTTTATTCTAGCGATACACTCTTCGTGCATCAAACAGGTTATCATATATTTCCGTACATTTATTCTAGCGATACATTCTTCATACATCAAACAGGTTATCATATATTTCCATACATTTATTCTAGCGATACACACTTCGTACATCATCTAAGAATGACACAAATAGATCTGCTTCTTGAACTGTATCCAAGAGATTGTGCTCTCTTAAAAAGGCGAGTGCTGCTTCTTCTGTCAGAATGACTCTTCTATAAAACATTTTTAGTACCCTCAATCGATGATATCTCTTTTAGGCCGAGGGAAAAACTGCTTTAGGAGCTGTGGGACGCTGGTCACGCGGTAGACCTCACCCTCAACCTGGGTAGGCGACATATGGCGGTAGACCTCACGCTATAGTAGCACCACTGATTCAACTACCCGATTATCAATGTGATGTTCCTAAAACAATAATAATAATAATTATGATACATATTATAAGGATGATAATAATAATATTAATAAAAGGTCTGTACTGTAAAGTCACTCATATCTCACAGAACATTTTTAGTTAAAAGGGGATTTTATGATTCCAAAGTCATGAACTGTCGCATGTTGATTACATAACTTCGATGTTTCTATACAAAAAAACAAAAAAACAGATGTTATGCTTCTAATAGAATAAATTGTAAAGTCATTTCTAATATAGAGAATAATGGGTGGTTCGAATCGTCCTCTAACGAGAGGAAAGAAAAACAAAATTGAAATCAAGCAGAAAGTACGAAAAAGGATCCACAAAATTAACCTTTGGATTAAAGTGGTCAGTGGATGAAGAAATCCTTTCTTCCCGCTAAAAGGATCCGAACCCATCCATGCCAGTAATGCTGAGATTACCACTTACCCGGACTCCTCCTCCTTTTGTTTACAGACTTTACCCATCTCTATATGGGGCCGTTCTTTCGTATAAGCCCTCTACATTCTCTACTACCCTGGGCATCCAGTTCCCTTAATCCTTTTTCACGCCTGTCATTTGCTATTATATTTTTCCATCTGAACCATTTACCCCCACTGAGTTACAAAGAAGTATACAATTCAGCCTTACTCATAAGAACATTTCAAATTTGTTGAAGTAAGTATATATGCCAGTCTTACTCATAGGAGCATTTCAAAATTTTGAAGTATGAAGTCAGTCTTACTCATAAGGACATTTCAAATTTGTTGAAGGAAGTATATATATCAGTCTTACTCATAAGAGCATATTAAATTTGTCGAAATCAGAGGAATATCAATGGAACCGGCATAGACCCATTCCCATCATATAGTAGAGCAGTGATTTCAGAGGCCATTGCAAAAAGAAAATGCGTCATTCACGTCCAACCAACTACGCAGTAATCTTCGTCGGAAGAATAAGGGAGAGAGAGAGAGGGGGGGGGGGGGGTTTGAGAGAAAGGGGGCTAGGCTTTGGAGGGAAGGGGTAGTAGGGGGAGGGAAACAGTGGAAACCTTTTTGGACTTATTGAGTCGTAAAGAACCAACGACGAAAAGTTGAATCCCTTTGTTTACCTGTTTCTTCAAAGGTCGGAACTGAGGACTTACTGCTGTGCTGACGGAGCAAACCGTGGCCACGGGTTGCCAGGTTGGCCTTTTTCAGGCCAAAAGCCTCAAATTTGGCCTTTTTTAAATTGGTTGGCCTTGAGTAATATCAAGAGAAAAGGTTGGCCTTTTTCAGGGCGAAAGCCTCAAATTTGGCCCTTTTGAAATTGGCTGGCCTTGATTAATATCAAGAGAAAAGGTTGGCCTTTTTCAGGGTGAAAGCCTCAAATTTGGCCCTATTGGAATTGGCTGGCCTTGAGTAATATCAAGAGAAAAGGTTGGCCTTTTTCAGGGCGAAAGCCTCAAATTTGGCCCTATTGGAATTGGCTGGCCTTGAGTAATATCAAGAGAAAAGGTTGGCCTTTTTCAGGGCGAAAGTCTCAAATTTGTCCCTTTTGAAATTGGTTGGCCTTGAGTAATATCATGAGAAAAGGTTGGCCTTAAATGCTATATTTTTGGCCTTTTTCTATCAATAGATTTGCCTTTTAGAACTGTAGTTGATTAGAAATTGACCTTTATATTTAGAAAACCTGGCAACCGTAGCCATGGGTAAACGGGGTCAAATCAAACGTGGGTTCAAAGGAGATCAACCTAGAAGTCAAAGTCAAAGTCAAAGTCAAAAATCTTTATTCCATTATAAAATGGTTATTCTGTTACATAGCAATATAAATTATTTACATAAAATTCACAATAATTGGATTGTAAAAATCTAGGATATATATACATTCAAGAAAAATTTGAAAAATATTGCTTAAGTTTCTTTTTGAATAAATCAGAACTAACATTTATACATTTTCTTATTTCTAGAGGTAGTTTGTTCCAGCAAGCTGGGCCCCTTATTGCCATCGAGCGTGAACCCAAATCCGTTCGATAGCTGTCTACATATAGGAGGATAGGATAGGAGGAAGGAAACAAAAGCAAATCGAAGAGGAGGCAGAGAATATAGGAGAAAAAAGAAAAAAAAAATCAATCGAGGCTCAAAAGCTCTGGATCTGTTAGAGGACATTTTAAGAGTTCGTTTTCTATTGAATGGGAGACTTAACAAAATGATGAATTGTGTAAATTGAAATTAATATTTAGACGGAAATTTATTTTTTCCGAATACGTTTCGAGCAATCGTTCTTCATCAATAATGTGTATGATGATAAGCAGCCTAATTATCTCTCTCTCTCTCTCTCTCTCTCTCTCTCTCTCTCTCTCTCATGAATGATATAGATATACAATATATATATATATATATATATATATATATATATATATATATATGTGTGTGTGTGTGTGTGTGTATATATATATATGTATATATATATATATATATATATATGTATGTATGTGTTGCGTATACATATACAAATATCTCCCCCCCTCTCTCTCTCTCTCTCTCTCTCTCTCTCTCTCTCTCTCTATACATATGCATATATATATATATATATATATATATATATATGTGTGTGAATGTATATATATATATATATATATATATATATATATATATATATATATATATATATATATATATATATATATATATAATGAGAGTGTCTTTATGTTAGTGTATCATTATGTGTGTTGTGTGTGTATTGGTAAAAAACACAAAACACCTCTCCACTATATACCTTTGGTTGGCACAGTTTTAGGCTCGAATTTTGTTCAAATATATGTTCTCTTTATCTAGCTCAACATTATGCGTCAAAAGATCTGTGAAATTTTGAGTATAAAAGGAATATCTTTGATATTTTTTTTTTTGTTCGGTTACCGAAACGATATTAGATATAGAAATATTCTCCCGATATTAATTATTGATTTCATTATGTGAAATATAGTTCTGTGCTCACCATAATAGTGAGCTTTGTATTCAGGAAGTATGAGAATGAAGAAAAGTCAATGTGTTCGATGGGCTAATGATGAACCCTATGTGTAGGTGAATGAAAGGATTGGTGTTGTGGAAGGCTTAGTACATATACGATTCTTCCATAATTTAGTAGTTAAATGATGAATATGGATAGAAGCATTGCAATATTTGTTTTGATTTGAAGAGACTCCTGTCAAAGGTAATGAAACGTATATATATATATATATATATATATATATATATATATATATATATATATATATACATATATATGTGTGTGTGTATATATATACACATATATGTATATATATAATATGCATATACATACATATATGTATATAAATATAATATATATGTATATATAGGTAGATAGATAGATAGATAGATGTGTGTGTGTCATAGATAGATAGATGTGTGTGTGTCTATGCGCATGTGTGTGAATG
>NC_090746.1:118290432-118292932 GCF_036898095.1 Palaemon carinicauda | reverse complement strand
GGATTAACCGGCGATGAGGTGTGGGACAGAGGTAGATGGAGAAAGCTGACCAGAAACATCGACCCCACATAGAAGTGGGAAAAGATGTAGACAAAGAAGAAGAAGAAAAGAAGAAGAAGAAGAAGAAGAAGAAGGGGTGTCTGATGGGGATATTCTGTACAAATTTCTATGAAAAGAAACAAAGATGAGTAAACAGATTGTGAAAATATCACATCATATATGTCGGTAATAACACCTGACGAAAAAGCAGTGATTTGGTATTCTTGCTGAGGGTTTCGGCGTTTTGCTCAGCGATGCCAGATGATCTTTTAAAGATTTTTCTCTTCGAAGTGAAGTAGTCTGACTCAAAACCTCACCAGCGAGATGAAAGACATCCTCTTAAGGATTTAGGAAGAATTCCAAATAAGATTGAATAGAAGAAATGTTATATAGGACGTATGCAGGAGCATAAAATGTTGTTGAAGGTTGTGAAAAGTAATGTATAAGGTGGATCAGTTGGTAGATCTATATGAAATGATAGAGAAATATAATAGTGAATTGGTATATTCAATGCCATAACACAAACTCGTTAGCTCCTTTGGTCCCTGCAACCTCACCATCCTTGTTAGCTAAGGATGGTGGGTTTTGGGGAGCATATCTACTGAGTCATCAGCAACCATTGCCTGGCCGTCCTTGGTCCTAGCATTGGTGGAGAGGGGGGCTTGGGCGCTGATCATACGTATATATGGTCAGTCTCTAGGGCATTGTCCTGCTTGATAGGGCAATGTCACACTCTATTGCTTCTCCCATTCATGAGTCATCAGCATCCATTGCCTGGCCCTTCTTGGTCCTAGCATTGGTGGAGAGGGGGGCTTGGGCACTGATCATACGTATATAAGGTCAGTCTCTAGGGCATTGTCCTGCTTGATAGGGCAATGTCACACTCTATTGCTTCTCCCATTCATGAGTCATCAGCACCCATTGCCTGGCCGTCCTTGGTCCTAGCTTGGGTGGAGACGGGTCTTGGGCGCTGATCATACGTATATATGGTCAGTCTCTAGGGCATTGCCCTGCTCGATAGGGCAATGTCACTGTCCATTGCTTCTCCCATTCATGAGTGGCCTTTAAACCTTTAAACGAACGTAAAGACGACTTACGCTTAATGTTATAGTGATCATATGTATATATGGTCAGTCTCTAGGACATGGTCCTGCTTGATAGGGCAAGGTCACACTCTATTGCTTCTCCCATTCATGAGTGACCTTTAAACCTTTAAAGAAACGTAAAGACGACTTTCGCTTGAATATACAGACACACGAAATCATAAAATCCTTTTCATTACAGCTCCCTCTATCGTACAATTACAACAAAGAATTCCAGATGTAAAGGATAAGCATATCTCTGTTGCAGTTGACATTAAAGGTCAAAGTTCGCGGATGGTTTTAAAGGTTACGTCTCTGGTGAGGCTTTGAAGGCTCAAATCCTAGATTTCTGTATTTTCTCGGCACATGTAAGGATGATTATATATATATATATATATATATATATATATATATATATATATATATATATATATATATATATATATGTATATATATATATATATATATATATATGTATATTAATGCCTATATATATACATATATATATATATATATATATATATATATATATATATATATTTATACTTATGCATATATATGTATATTCATGCCTATATTTACATACATATATATACATATATATATATATATATATATATATATATATATATATATATATATATATATACATACCTACAGTATATATACAGTATATATATATATATATACATATATATATATATATATATATATATATATATATATATATATACACGTAATTTTACTTTTTAGTCTAAGATAATGAATTACATAGAAATTGTATAATAAAACTCAAAAGTTTTCAGCTAACACAACTTGGTATGATCGGAATTACATTAGTGTAAAAAATTACTAAAGCGAAACTTGCATTTTTAATGTAGCCAATCAAATCCAATAACGTTGAAAATTTAGACTTCCATGTTTTAGATCATTTTTCCAGCTTATCTGAAATTGAGAGAGAGAGAGAGAGAGAGAGAGAGAGAGAGAGAGAGAGAGAGAGAGAGAGAGATTCGAAGCCAATTTTAAATTCCAGATTTATAAACACCAATATCGTACGTCTACTTCACGTAATGTCAATTATCCTATTTTTTATTTTTTATGGATTACCGTAAAATGAGTTGAAGTATTCACATCATTAACAAGAGAGGAAATTGTTAACTGTCCCTTTTTCATTTTTTATGGATCACCGTAAAATGAGTTGAAGTTTTCACATCAATAACAAGAGAGGAAATTGTTAACTGTCCCTTTTTTATTTTTTATGGATTACCGTAAAATGAGTTGAAGTATTCACATCAATAACAAGAGAGGAAATTGTTAACTGTCCCTTTTTCATTTTTTATGGATCACCGTAAAATGAGTTGAAGTTTTCACATCAATAA
>NC_090746.1:118282932-118285432 GCF_036898095.1 Palaemon carinicauda | reverse complement strand
TGTGATGAATAATACATTGGCTCTCTGTTGCGTTATCGTGTAAGCGTCGCTTATCATGAGAATAAATAGAAAAAGATATTTTGGGGGTACGGAAAAGTGGAAAAGCAAAAAATATAACGCTCTCAGAAATTGGATGGAAAATAAGTTAGAAATTATGAATGCTAAAAAAAAATATGACGTCCTAAAAAATTTGAACGAAAAATCATTTAAAGAAAAAAAAATCATTTTTGTACGTAAGAAAAAGTGAACATTAAATATATAACGCCCTCAAAGAAATTATGAATGCAAAAAAATTGAACGAAAAATCATTTAAAGGAAAATAATTTTAAATCTTTGAACGTAAGAAAAGTGTACATTAAATATATAACTCTCTCAAAAACTGGACGAAAAATAAGTAAGAAATTATGAATGCCAAAAAATATGACGTCCCAAAAAATTGAACGAATAATAATTTAAAGAAAAATAATTTTAAGTTTTTTAACATAAGAAAAAGTGAACATCAAATATATAACGCCCTCAAAACTTTAAAGAAAAATAATTCAATGAAAAAAAAAAAAAAGGAACATTGATACCACAAAATAATCCTTTCGAAAGCAATCTTCAGGGTACATAATGCCCTTTACACTCATGCATATAGTGATGCAAACACACGCGTGTTTAATAACTTATTGGAAAGATGAGGGAAGCTGGGTGGATGTTGACTGGATGTTGACACACACGCACACACCCACACACACACACACATATATATATATATATATATATATATATATATTATATATATATACACATATATACTGTATATATATATATATATATATATATACATACATATATACTGTATATATGTGTGTGCGTGTGTGAGTATATGTATGTATATATATACATATATATATATATATATATATATATATATATATATATATGTGTGTGTGTGTGTGTGTGTGTGTGTGTATTTGCGTGTGTGCTTGGGTGTTATTAAACTCTGTTAGTTCATGATATTATTGAGAATTTGTACAAACTCAAAATTGAGTTTTTTTTTTTTTTTTTGACGAAAGTCTATATCAAAGATTGGACACAGTAAGTTGATATAGGATGATAGAACTTATACAACGAACCAATGAATGTTGAATAGACTGTAAAAGAGATGGCTGATCAAGAAACTTTACCAATGAATAAGTAAATTGATGAGTCAACTTTCCTTCGTTCAATTAGAGTAAAAATATTAAAGGCGAATCAAAAGAGAATAACTTTATATATACTAAGAGGAATTGCTTTTGTTACAGAAGAGCTGACAGATCAAGATACATATCATTATCGTTATCATTACTTGCTAAGCTACAACCCTAGTTGGAAAAGCAGGATGCTATAAGCCCTGGGACCCCAACAGGGAAAATAGCCCAGTGAGGAAAGGAAACAAGGAAGAATGAAATATTTTAAGAACTGTAACAATATTGAAATAAATATCTCCAATATAAACTATAAAATTTTTAACAAAACAAGAAGAGAAATTAGATAGAATAGAGTGCCTGGGTGTAGCCCCAAGCAAGAGAACTCTAACACAAGGATAAAAGTATTATGAAAAGACTTAATCGTATGGAGATAAGGAAGAGAATAATATAAGTAGGAAGAACAAGAGTAGAGAGAAGAGAAGAAGACTTCAGGAATAAGACTTAATCGTATGGAGATAAGGAAGAGAATAATATAAGTAGGAAGAACAAGAGTAGAGAGAAGAGAAGAAGGCTTCAGGAATAAGACTTAATCGTATGGAGATAAGGAAGAGAATAATATAAGTAGGGAGAACAAGACTAGAGAGAAGAGAAGAAGGCTTCAGGAATAAGACGTAATCGTATGGAGATAAGGAAGAGAATAATATAAGTAGGGAGAACAAGACTAGAGAGAAGAGAAGAAGGCTTCAGGAATAAGACTTAATCGTATGGAGATAAGGAAGAGAATAATATAAGTAGGAAGAACAGGAGTAGAGAGAAGAGAAGAAGGCTTCAGGAATAAGACTTAATCGTATGGAGATAAGGAAGAGAATAATATAAGTAGGGAGAGCAAGAGTAGAGAGAAGAGAAGAAGGCTTCAGGAATAAGACTTAATCGTATAGAGATAAGGAAGAGAATAATATAAGTAGGGAGAGCAGGAGTAGAGAGAAGAGAAGAAGGCTTCAGGAATAAGACTTAATCGTATGGAGATAAGGAAGAGAATAATATAAGTAGGGAGAACAAGAGTAGAGAGAAGAGAAGAAGGCTTCAGGAATAAGACTTAATCGTATAGAGATAAGGAAGAGAATAATATAAGTAGGGAGAGCAAGAGTAGAGAGAAGAGAAGAAGGCTTCAGGAATAAGACTTAATCGTATGGAGATAAGGAAGAGAATAATATAATTAGGGAGAACAAGCGTAGAGAGAAGAGAAGAAGGCTTCAGGAATAAGACTTAATCGTATGGAGATAAGGAAGAGAATAATATAAGTAGGGAGAACAAGAGTAGAGAGAAGA